>NW_017307050.1:20295-31631 GCF_000935625.1 Nanorana parkeri | reverse complement strand
TATAGAATAATATAATAATATATTTCATATACAGGTGAAACTCGAATAATTAGAATATCGTTCAAAAGTCATTGCAGTAAGTGCTGCAAAAGGGGCCCAAACCAAGTACTGAGTACATATGCATGCTTGTACTTTTCAGAGGTCCGATATTGTTCTATGTACTATCCTTGTTTTATTGATTGCATGTAATAATCTACTTTTTTGAGGTTGTAGATTTGGGGTTCTTGGGGTTTTCATGAGCTGTAAGCCATAATCATCACAATTATGACAAATCACGGCTTGAACTATCTTGCTTTGCATGTAATGAGTCTATCTCATATATTAGTTTCACCTTTTAAGTTGCATTAGTGAAATAAATGAACTTTGCACGATATTCTAATTATTCGAGTTTCACCTGTATATTCTTTCTATTACTCATGGTCATGTAGGCTCCCTCACTAACCCTGTTTGGACTCCTGCTGCTTTCCTGATGTTCTCACACCTACTGAAAATAACCTTGTGTCTTATTTGAAAATGTATGCCACACTAAGTGAAAAATGCTAACATATACAGGGTTATAAACAAAAGAGTGAATAGTTTGGAGATGGCAGGAGAAGTGAACAATCTAGGACAACATAGCTGCACTGGAAAGTTAGCTGAATTTGAGAATTTTTCCAATCAGCTATGTTGTCCTGGAATTGTTCACGTCTCCCACTTTCTCCAAACTATTCACTCTTTTGTGAATAACCCTGATAGTGATTACTAGTCTACCCACTTGTAGGTGTTGGCTTTGAATAGTATATGAGTACAGCTCCTACCTGAATTTGGTGACACTCTTGAAATCCCATGGCACAGTGAGACACACATTATGTAAATAATATGCAACTTTATTCAGGGGTGGCTGCATGCATGGTTAGTAACACAGAGCAATACGTTGAATAATGAAATGTGCTGGCAATTAAACATCAACAAATGTGATATAGCAGTTCACTTTTCCTTGTCTTATTAAAGCTAACTATAATATAAGTTCCAAACTTGTTCATTGGTGAGCACACAGATCTGCTTTGGGGCCATAGATGACAGTGCTGTAACTGATTACCTTCCAAAGTAGCAACTAATGTATTGTCCCTTTAAAATACTACAAACTGGATGAAATAACAGGTTAGCAGTTACTTTACAATGATCCACCCTCTAGGAAAGTCTCTCTTCAGTCAACTTACTTTATGCACTAAACACCACAATAAAGAAGTTGTCTGTATGTATCTTCTGTACTCAGCTGGTAGGCTTTCCTCAACTATGCAATACAGTCTATTACACTAGCTCTTGATGAGATAAACAAGTTACTGAAGATTATGCATCCTTTATAAATAAAGTGCAAGAAATAGAACCCCATCCATGGTATTAGTGGGAGGAATAGTGCCCCATCATTATTATTATTATTAGAGATTCCCCTGTTATGAATGAACAGGAATCCTCTATGAGTGTTCCTGTTCATTGATAACATGAGAACATGGTTTGTTTACTATAACCACAATTATGAATGAATGGGGGTGATGTAGATCACTCCCATTCATTCATAATTGAACATACCATATTCTCAATTATGTACACTCAGCGATCACTGATCTATGAGTGTGTACCTTGCTTTTCTCTCTGACACGCTGTCACAGGAGGCTGATTCTATGGGTTTGTATGATATATGAGTTTATGAGTTATCTAACTAAAGACAATATATTCCCTATTTAGCAATATTTTGTTTCAAAAGTTGCAAGCAGTAACAAAACAATAAGAGGCAAGGAAAAAGCTTATTAAATGTTGACATCATGTAAACAAAAATATATATTACACTAAAAACTGCATAGAAATTATGAATTCCCCGTTCTTTCCCTTTCTCTTGTGTGAATTGTTGCCTGAAGCCCCTCCTTACACTTTGTTTACATTTCCTGTAAAATCTAGGTTCCTTCTACACATCTGCTTTCCACAGTATGATTCCCAATGCTTTATACCATTCAACCTACCATAGGTATTGCTATATGAGGAGGTAGAAAACCTGC
This sequence comes from Nanorana parkeri, assembly GCF_000935625.1. Lineage (NCBI taxonomy): Eukaryota > Metazoa > Chordata > Amphibia > Anura > Dicroglossidae > Nanorana > Nanorana parkeri. Next base: position 29,598 of record NW_017307050.1, on the reverse strand, counting down.
AATGCCTAGACAATGGTTTTCCCTGATGTTGCTGAAGATTCTTGTTATCTAGGTTTGGGGTGAGCAGGACTAACAATGCATGCCACCTTTCCCATTATTGTCCAATGTGTCTCTGCCCCTTTTTATCTCATAGGCTTCCGTATTAGTCAACAAGGCACCAATCATATTAAGGGATCAAAAGGAGGCAATATACAGTATAGGCATGCCCAAGCTTAACTTTTACAGGAAATGTCAATATTTACACATAACTTAAACTTTTTGTTCTCTGAATCTAGTGATAGTTTTGGCATGTGGTTTTTACTAATAATAATGTCTGCTTCATTTTCATTATATTGTCCACATTTGTTACAGGTTTCCTTTTTACTTTAAAGAAATATAGGGAAAACAAGTGACATTTCTATATCTCTATCCTTATCATCACAGTTAGCAAATAAAAACAAACACAATTTAGTCATCTATGTGACTGTTGGTTTCTGATAATATCCTTTGCTGTTAAACATTGAGGGCGTATTGGAAACATGGCATCAGAACTCCCAGATGTGTTTGCTCTTCGTTCATCAGATCTGTAAGAAAATCAGATAAGAAGAACCTAATGTGCTTGACTTGTGTATATATAATGGCTTTCATCTCCCATTTCCTCTGTTTTGTTGAATAAATCCAGCAAAATCTAGGGCTATATTGGACCACCTAAATGACACTGATGTGATATTAGAAGTGGGATTTTATAAAGACAAGTGTCTCCATGAAGAAATTGAAACACTATTGAGTAATTGCTGTTACAATTCATGATTTCTTTCTCACAAAAAGATTTCTAAACTTGAATGTCCACTATTTCGTGTGATACTGTATTGATGTTGTAAAAGAAAGAGTCATGAAAACACACCAAAGATCTTTGTCCTCTTAAAGAGACCCAGATGTCAGACCACTTATTTCAACAACATTTCTATGTGAATTAATGGATTTTAGGCACGTTAAAAGCCTCACTTGTTTAAATATCAAAAGGCCTGAGATTGCTGATAGGCACTACCATCTGGAATGTTATGTCAGTAGCCCTGACATACTTAGAACTGTCAATCAAGTGACACTTTATAGTATTCCCCTTCGCTCCCCCCTTAGCTGCTACATAAAAGGTTATGTAGCAAGGTGAGAGGAGGGCCAGTACATACAGTAATTAGACATAGGGGTCTATTTCACTCGGCTGCCCTCGGCAGCTTTGTGAATAGACCCCATAGTTATATGGTTTTACCAGTCAGACATCAGTTTAAAAAAGTAAACATAGTTTTGAATAGGTTGATATGACAATGCATTTTGTACATGCAGTCATTAAAGGAGAACTATGAGGTGAGTGATTTTCACTCAACCTCATAGTTCGAGCCGACGTGTGACAATAAAACTGTCACATGTCAGCTCAATAGATCAGGAAGTGAGCGAACACATACCTATACAGTCGCTCACTCACTTCTCAATCATGTCCCTGCAGAGAGCCGTGACTGTCACTCACGGCTCCCTGCAGGGATTCTCCCGTTCTCCACTCCGATCCTCCAGCGCTGACTGGCGGAACGGACGGGAGAGGGGGCGGGTACAGCTGGCTCTGCCTCTAGATAGGCAGAGTCAGCTGTCAATCACGCAGCTGGGTGGATCTTGACAGTATTGTCGGGATCCGTCCCGGCTGCGGCTGTCTCAGTAAACCGGAAGCTGTAGTTTGCGATATACTGAGCTTTGGACAGTAGAAAGGTATCATGGCACACTCACAAGTCAGCATGTAAAAAAACTTGTCTCACCACTAAGGTTAATAACAGAGGTTTGGATACACGTCTTCTGCAGAAAATGTGAAAGCCGCACAGCCGCGCCAAGGCACCTCTTATAGTGCGGTCCTAACTCTAAACTATGAGAGTCTCCATTTTGGAGCACATGGGGGCAGAAGATTTCAAATTGGGTGCAGGTTTGTCAGGAGGAAGCCCGACCTCCCTTAAAGGCACAGGAACACACAAGGCACATCCCAATGGCAGCTGAGAACCCTTAGTGGTGAGACAAGTTTTTTTACATGCTGACTTGTGAGTGTGCCATGATACCTTTCTACTGTTTACTGTTTAAAGCCCATTTCGTGTGCACCTTACTGTATAGTTGGTGACAAATTGTTGAGTGCGTTTGTCATTTGTTTTGCTATACTGAGCTTTGGGTCACGGGAGAACGCTATTTTATGTCCTCCCATGACCCTTAGGAGAACTATGGGGAAAAACACTTACCCCATAGTTTTCCTTTAATATATAACAAAAAATTACTTCCACTGTCCACTGAAGCTGTCTTTCCATAAATCATTCCTTGTTTCTATTACTGTCTTTAAGGTTATTTAGTTGTTTTAACCTTAAAACTATGACACATTCTTTCACAGCATGTGAATATTTCTACGTGTGTCAGAGCCGTGTCTCCTGAAGCATGCAAGTGACCTTGTCACTGAAACAAAATGTAAAAAAAAAAACAACACACAATAGGAAAATACAGTTATGCAGCACCTCTGCTTCAGCTGATCTTTGCTGTTGAGTGAAGCTGTTGTAAAGCTGTATCTGCCACTAGTATCTTAAATGGCAACACGAATGGCTTAGTGGAACCACAGTGTGCAGTGGCAGACATCATGCAACCCGCCTGGATGCTTGGGTAGCTGAAGACCATAGTGACACTTCTAGCTCTGCATGGTAGCAAAGATTAGTCGCAAGGGAGATAGTACCAGTTAGTATTATAACTCTGCTTTCTTATTGTGTTCTTTTTTCAGCAATAAGATATATAAAAACTCTGCCTGAATGTCTTCCTACCTGTGTAACACCTATCTGCTACTAGACTCTGAAACACAACCCAGACAAAATATTGCATGAAACATTAAAGTGACACTAAACTCAAGAGTTATACCTAACCTTGTAATGTTTTATGCCTAATGTTTTTCCTTCAGGCATCACTGTGCTGCAACAGTCCAACTTATACCCTTTGTCAGCAATCCAATGATCTTCGAACCTGTTTGGCTTGCCTTTTTGTAACGAAGAATAAATATTAACAAACACAACCCCGTAGGATTCTTGTTGTCTCTTATGCAACAAAAAAACAAAACAAAAATTCATAGACACCAATTAGATTGAATCCTGCAAAGGAAGTTTGAATTGGACTGATGATCCAAAAACTAGACACATACATTTTAATAGAACAGGCTTTATCCTGGGAGGGACAGGTGCTGCGTGTGATTGCAGTCAGCAGCCTGTTGTTCCCTATGGGAGGACGCGGCCGTATGTTGTCATACGCACACCCAAAATGCACATCCGCGCGGGTCCTGGTGTCCGCAATTGGACGCAGACAGGATGATTTAGGGAGAAGACATTATGGATTACAAAAAATTGAATGGATGCATCCTGTCTGCATCCAAGTGCAGACACCCGGGCCCGCATGGATGTGCAGTTCGGGTGTGCGTATGACAGCTGACAGCCCCATCCTCCCATAGGGAAGAACCGGCTGCTGCGCACAATCACACGCAGCACCTGTCCCTCCCTTGATCAACGTTTGTGGGCGTGCACACCACACGGACGTTTTTGCCCCCTGTGAGCCCCATGTGAATGAGGCCTATAGCCTCATCATGTCACTAACTGGTTTCACTTTTTGAAATAGCCCTTTCAACTGTATGTCAAGCCATCAATAATATGTAAAGTGAACCTTTACCCCTGTGACTATAGATCATATCAGCATACAGTTCTGCATGCTGATATTAAATCATTTTACATTCATTGGCTAAACAAACATATTTTTATTTTACTTACAGTTTCTTTTTTTCAACTTTCTGGTCCACTTTGGCTCAAATGATGTAATCGTGCCCAAGCATTGCATCCTGGGAAGGTTACATCAGCAGAGCATTGCTGGGAAATCTCATCTGTAACCTCATGAGATCTCAGGGAAAGGCATTTTCCTCCCCTGAGATGATGTGCATGGTCAAATGTCCTGGTCACATGTGCCAGAGTTCCAGGAAGTAAAGGGAGATTGATTAATCTGCCCTTAGTTAAAATGGCCACTGTCCAAAGACTGGGGAAGAAAATAAAAATAAGGTATGCAAAAAAAAAAAGCCGGCAATTATCTAGAAGTATCTGTTTGTAGATTGTCATTACTAAACATTTCTAATGGTGTATTTGTTGTTATTTTGAAGATATGGGTAAAGGTACTCTTCAATTTTTCTTTTTATGTTCCTAATTTCCTATTTTGGGTTTGTATTCACAAAATCCATGTCTATCGTCAACAAATACATAAAATCTGTAAATGTAGCATCTTGCCTCAGAAAATTTAGGGGTCTATTCACCAAGCTGCTGAGGGCAGCCGAGTGAATGACCGATCAGAAGTGAAGCGAGCCGAACACTGTTCGGCTATTCACTTCAGGCTGGTACGGCTGATTTCAGCCGTACATCGGCTGAAATCAGCCGTACATCGGCTTGCTTCATGTGGCTTCGGATCTCGGCCAGCTTCGGCTTTCAGCACGGCTCAGCCGAGCCAAAGCATATGCGATCGGCTCGACTGAGCCGCTCGGCCGTGATCGGGAGCTGTACGGGCTATTTTGAATAGCCCGTACAGCACCCCCTCGGTTCTCCTGAACCGAAGGGGTCCTGGGGCCGAAGCTAGCCGATGGATCGGCCGAAGCTACGGCCAGATCCTTCGGCAGCTTTGTGAATAGACCCCTTAGTTTTGTTGTACTTGACGGAAATATTACATATTTTTATGCACACCAAACAACTGATGCATTGATTCAAATGAATACAAGAAACTGTTTTACAAAATGGCATACATATATAGATTTCATTTGCAACATCAGGGGACTTCTCCAGAATCTGGACACAGCTGTTCATATGTTCATCAACTTGACCAGCAACATGGTGTCATATGACCAATGGAATCTAGGGGGTCAATGACCTTTTAGTCTCATCTCATCTGTGTTTTCCTTTTCACTTTACTTGTTTTGTCTTACACTCTTTAGAACAGGATATCTCATTAGTTTATTTTCCTTTATTGGTATTAAATACCCTATTACAATGATGGAAAGAGTAACCAAGACACACAGGAACACAGGATGAATCCAGGAGCCCAAATATATATATTTCCCATTAGCCTACAATACTAATTTTCCTTTTCCTCGTCAAGTAAACTTTTAAAAGTAAAAGTCCTTCCTAAGAACAGTCATGACTGGATGTCAGTTGTTAGCCAGAAAGACTCATATGTGTAAGTCTTTGTAACTGTATGTAACACTGTAATGTTTCTGGGACCTGATTTGACACCGCTATGAGATCCGTGTCCATACAATTTTTTGTTCCATTGCAACTGAAAGTGCCGGACCCCCCTGCAAGTCTGTGGGGAATCTGATGTAAACGGACATGTGAACATTAACATCAGAATACCTCTGGTCTGGCACGATCCGGTCCGTCAAAACGGATGAATGATCCGTCTGTTTTACTGGACCGAGCCAGAGCTGGAGCTAAACGGGTGTAGACGGACGCTTGTCTGTTTAAAACCGGCTGCTCATAGACTTGCATAGAGCGTATGATCGGGTCAGGCAGAAAAACTGACAGGCGGACCTGATCGGACAGCTCATGTGAAAGGGGCCTAAGGGTTGATTTAGGTAAAGGAGAACTGTGGGGTGAGAAAATTACACTTATCCCCATACTTAGAACCGACTTGTGACATTGAAATTATCACACATCGGCTCTATTGATTGGGAAGTGAGCGAAAACATACCGCCGCTCGCTCACTTCCCAATCATTTTCCTGCAGAGAGCAGTGACTGTCAGTATTGTCGCGATCCATCCCAGCTGCAGGGCTCTCAGCATATAGTGGGGATTGGCCCACTATATACTGAGTTTTGGGTTATGGGAAGACATTAGTATGTCCTTCCATGACTCTAAAACAAACTATGGGACAAACAAGTTACCCCATAGTTCTCTTTTAATGCAATTTAGATGGTCACCTTGTAAGGGAATTGCCCTATAGCTTAATGAATGAGGTGCAAATTCACATTACAAAGAATACCCAATCGTGTGCAAGGATTGGATGATGGAAGTCAGCAGAGCTTCACCTTATTAACTAGGCTAAGGGAAATTTGTCTTGCAAAGTGAACATCCTTTTTGCATTTAGTACATCAACCCCTTAGAGTTAATTCCTTCAAATAACAACTGAGTATGAGCAGTAGAAATTCAAAAATGCTTAACAATCTATACTTAACATTTCATTTTGAAAAAAGAAGACCGCCAGACAAAACGTTTATATACCCTTGCAATAGGGCTACCCCCGCACTGCAAGGGTTAACTTTACATTTTGGTCTAAGGAAAAAAATAACAAAGCTACACTCACCTGTTCCTCTGAGCCAGCCAGCTGTGACAGCGCTCCCTTCAATGCTGCCGTGATGGTATGTTCCTTGGCATCCCTACTGTATGTCCTGTACACTGTGTATAGAACATGATGATTCGAGGATCCTTAGACTGCTGCAGTGGAGGTGGAGAGAGTCTTGACAGACCAGTCTAAGAGCTAGTCAGCACAAATGATTGGGTAAGTATAACTTTTTTTAGCACCTAGACACAAATGAACTGTTAACCCTTGCAGTGCGAGCGTAGCCCCACTACAAGGTTAATACAAGTTTTGCCCATAGTTCTTCTTTAAAGGTGAACTAAAAGGATAAAAATAACCAATTAACTTGCATAATGTCAGCTTATGTGCTTTATGTGTTTTTTATTTATAAAATGCCTGAAAGTTTGTAATCAAGAATTGTCAATGGGGAACTGCTGGACCATTCTGCATTGTGTGCAATCCACGGAAGTAGGATTGGGAAGCAGCAAAGAGACTGTGAAATAATAACTTTAGTCCAAACAATAAACTGAAATGCATAAATCAGATGCAAATGACTGGAATATAATTTCAATAATAAATACATAGGGGGCTATTCACTAAAGAGCCGAAGGATCCAGCAAAGGTCCGGCTGATCCTTTGGCTCTCTTTGGCCACCTCTGCTCTTCGGTTCAGTGAAACTGAAGGGCTGCTATTCACAATAGCCCGTACAGCAGCCAAAGGCAGCCGAGCGGCTTAGCCGAGCCAAATGCATATGGTGTGACAGCTGAAGGAGGGAGAACGGCTTGCCAAAGGGTCGGCTGTTCTTCCCGCAAATGACAGCTGGGCGGAGCCAGCTGTGATCTCACGGCTGGCTCTGCCCAGTTGTAATGACAGTTCAGCATCCCCAAATGACCTGGGGCCACTGATCTGTTATTAAACAATAACAACTGGGTGGAGCCAGCTGTGACGTCACAGCCAGCTCCGCCCAGTTTTTATTCATTGGCCGGGACCTGTTAGAAGACTCTGGCAGGTGCCGGGCAATAGGAAACAGTTTGGCGGAGCTTGCTGTCACTGCTAGCTCCGCCCTAATTTTTTTTTTTCCTTTTCTTTAAAATATATATATTTTTTAATGCTCCTATTTTTCAACTACCAAGCAGAATAGCCGAGCCGAATGCCTATGAGAATTTGAGAATAGGGGCGAACGGCAGCGAGTGAGCTGCTGGAGCTTTGGTTTAGCTGATCCAGATGTTGGATCGGGTGAGTCGAAGGCCCTCTGCATTTCGGCTAAGCAAAAGTGTACGGCTGAGTTCCACCAATGTACGGCTGAAATCAGTCGTACTGAGCCGGAGTGAATAGCCGAACGCCGTTCATCTCACTTCACTTCGGCTGGGTTATTCACTGGGCTGCCTTCAGCAGCTTTGTGAATAACCCCTATATTCATCAACCAATTTTATGCTGCTCCAGTGTAGATGTACTGCTTTCAATTAGAGTTAAAAAAAAAAACACTTGAATGTGATTGGATGTTAAAGGTAGCCCAAGTTTTCTGGAACAGCTAGTGTATTATAATGTAATAATTACTCCTTTAGCAAGTCAACCCCATGTTGAAAAGAGCAAAATTCAATCAGAAAGGCTGATTTGATTTAGCAACAACTGGTCTGTTAAAGAAGTGTAATCCCTACAATACATTATTGTTTTAAATATAGCTTCTAATACTACTCATCTTATTTTCCTAAAATCTTTCCTAAAGTAACTAACAGCTGGCAGATCACTGAGGATAAGTCTGTGCATTTTAATATATGTCTTCCTGTCTTCAAATATATTCATTCATTAAACACATTTACTTTAATTACATTTAACCTTGATCTCATAAAACCAAATCAGTATAGAAAAAGACATGCTAGATGAATCCAGAATGTTTTCATTCATAGCAGGGGAGATTACCACAATCCCATCTTTTTGCGAACAATCGATAGCATTCAGTCCTCACCAGCTGACAAAATAATACGAGGGCTTGAACTTCCTATGCCACTAATCACTGCAAGGATAGTACTGTCCCCCCAAGATCCTTTGGTTAAGTACAGAAAATCTTCAGTACTTGAATTATCTGATTTTGGTTCAAACATTTAAAGCTCAGATATAGTTGCTATTTTTCCCTTTTAACTTTGACATTGGAAACTTTCTAAGTAAATACTTCTCTCCTCAACATCTAATGCTCACGTAAAAATAATCTAGCAGTGCTGAGATGTCCAGTTTTACTTTTATTTGTTGTTTAATTGATAAAACATTTGCTAAGAAATATGTTTCCAATGACATCATAGATAGACATACAGAATGTAATACCACACACAGTAGATTTTACTGTATTGCTTCTACATAAACTGCACTTTTACTGCATAAAATAAAAAGGTTGAGACTGTCTGTGTATTCATGGACCTTGAAAGTGCTGACCTTCAAAGTCTATTCTTGCTCTGTAAGATAAAACTTACTTTTTCGGCTATAACTCATAAAATAATAGTGGATCATCTCTGTCAACCACTGCAGCCATGAGTTCCCCTGAGGTCGGATTAACCAGACTTCAGCAGATCCTCTTGAGAAGATTTGGATTTCACTCTGTGCCCCTTTCAGTTCACAAACGTGACCCTTCAGTTACAGCTGAAAGTTGTGGACACAGATGATTTAAGGAAAAGGTACTGAGAGAAGAGAGACATGGTATATGTGAGCTTTTATTGGTAAATAATATTCACAAACAGATGAGATAGGAGATGAGGAGTGCAGAACTATAGGCACCCTGTAGAAGACTGGGATCAACCTAAAAAAAAGGACTAGATGATGTTTGTACACAGAAGGCAATCAAAGTTCTTAAGGACTGCACTCACTTGAATTAAGAACTGAACTCTGGAAGCTATACCCCAAAAAGACCAATATCCCAATATCCCCGGTGGTCTCCCTGCAACTGATTTTATATATA
>NW_017307050.1:1635-19418 GCF_000935625.1 Nanorana parkeri | reverse complement strand
TATATATATATATATATAAAAGTATATATGGGCAGTTATATGTATTAAAAAGGATTTATATTTTTTTGTCCATCCAGTCCTGAGATTTACAAAGACAACAGCATTGCCTGTTCTTTCTCTGCCACAGTTTCCCTTTTACTGATGGGACTCAGCCCCAACTTGTCGCTGAACCAAGAACCGATAAGTAACAGACTGGTGAGCACCTTCCTTTTTCACTTTGCTTTCTCCTCTTAGCACCATGCATCTTGCTCTGTAACACACATGATTGGCTTTTGGTGCTGCTTCTCCCTTCCCGTCTCTGAGCTATGCTGTATGGGGCTGATACCCAAGTCAAATTACGGTACTTACACAAAATACTTTACAGGATGTAATAGTGATTACAGAAAGGCATTAATATGTGCATTTTATATCATCCTGGAGTTCAGCTTTAAAATTCATGGGCCACTATGGGGGTGATTTACTAACCAAAACACACACACACACACCAGGTGTGTGTGATTTTCACACAGCAAAACGTATTTATCAACCAAAAAGTCTCTAAAAGCATATTTCCACTAATGCCATATATGGAAAAATCATGCACATGATGCATATATAATGCTGCTTCACAGTTTAGACAAAAATGGTTAGCTCATGCATTTACATTCCTGCATTCATCAACGCAAGCAACATAACATAGAGCTAATTTACACCACATTACATTGCAATTCATTGCAGGGCTTTGCACAACACACCTGCTGGGTACACTGGGTGTACACACTACAAAGGTGTTTCGATTCCTACCATAGATCATGCTGGGAGGGAACACACTACAGAGGTGTATACACGTTCGTGGTGTGTTTAAAAGGTTAGTAAATCAACCCCTATGTCTCAGTGGTTATACTGTATGGTGATACTAGTTCATGCTTCACATACAAGAAAGGAATAGATAATAGTGAAGCATAGGCAACTCCTTTTACAAGGTAGAAAGGTCAAAAGCAGCTAGCAATGTATTAATCTTGGAAATCCATTTTGATAAAATAATTTGCATGAGCAAACAATACGATAGTGAGTATTCTGTGAAGGAATTAAGACATAAGGTGTGGCTAAATATCTTATAGTAAATAGATAGCACTAGGCCTAATGAACATGGCAAAAGATGGAAAGTCTGTTATTACAAAAAACAAAAATGTACTGATTTTTTAGATTTAAACTTACATTTTGAACACATTTTCTTATTTCCCCGATTTGCAACACACTACTATGACTTTTTTTGTAGATGAGATCATTGTCAACAATGAGTCCATCTAGTGGTAAAAAGTAACTAAAAGGTTCTGTGTTAAATACATTGGAGTTTTATAAACTGTAAAAAATCTGAATTGTAAATACCTTCAATAATTATTGAAGGTATTTACAATTCAGATTTTTTACAGTTTGGTTTGCCTGATAATATAGTTCCCAAGGGTCTATTTAAACCTCTGCTAGAAAAAAAAGTGTTAAAGACCAAATGGACAGTGAGAACATGTGTTGATAGGATGGTGTAAGAGCTCATAAAAAACCTTTTAGGTGTTGTAAGGCTTAGTATCTTAAGAAAGATGCAAACTACTACACCCACATATTTATTATTTATGTTTCGAATTTACAAGTGCATTACAACATGCCGCTTTGGTCTGATAGAATAGGCAACATGATTTACTGATTATAAATAATGTATTATTACATTTAAGTTTACTGAAATGTCACCAGCTTCACATACCTCAGCAAACAAAATATTCACAGAACATTTGGCTTTTTGTGCACTTTAGAATGGATCTGATCTCTTGCCATTTACCCCCGTATAGAGGATTAAGGTAAGGCTAGGGTTAAGGATCAGGAGATTACATTTTAGTGGTAGGTTAATTAAGTATCAAGTTTAAAGCCAAAAAACGTTTTTTCTTTTTCATTTTGACTAGAGAAGGAAATGGTTTTGGACCACATTGCTACATTACACATTACAAAATGGTTTGATGAACCTCATAAATCTAAAATATAAATATATGACCTTTTGGATATATTTGTGGTTTTTTCATCCCTGTTTTGACACCTTAAAAGGCCCACAATTGTGTACTCTGTTGTTGGTTATGTAAGTTATAGGGGTGTGGTCGTGTGTCTTAACTGGTGGTTCATATATATTTTTTACACTAGTAAATCAACCCAATAAAGTGAGAAGAAACTCCTCCAAAGTCAAGTCAATCCCATCTTGGACAGTTGTCAATAGTGCACGTATCCTCATTGGAAGATTACTCTCTATTCTTGTTCTGGTGACAACTCACATTTTTTTTATTTTCCTATCACTTTCTGTTTCAGTGGCGGCATTTACCAGAGCAAACATGGAAATTAAAAAAAAGTTTTGACTTCATAAACTTAGGGACAGTTTTACAAATATTCCACCCAGCTATTTGCTGTTCAGATGGCACTATGCTCCTCGCCACCATCTAGGGACAATAATTCAGCCCTTAAGGGTAAGATGAAGTGTTAGGGGTAGCTTAATGGTTACATGTTTGGGGGGAAGGGGTTAAGAGTTGTAGACTAATTTTAGTTAAGTGTTAAGAGTTCTGATAGTAGAGGGTTAAATGATGGTGTATGTTTTACTGTTAGAAATGCTTTACAGTTAGAGATTCATACAGGTCTATTCACTAAAGGGTGAAGAGTTTGGAGAAGGCAGGAGAAGTGAACAATCTAGGACAACATAGCCGATTTGGAAAAAATTCTCCAATTCAGCTCACTTTCCAGTTCAGCTATGTTGTCCTGGATTGTTCCCTTCTCCTGCCTTCTCCAAACTCTTCACCCTTTTGTGAATAGACCCAATAGTAGCAGTCAGCCAATAAATCCAATTCGGCCAAAGCAACTATCCCCCCCAAAATGATTAGTTAGTTTATACTAAAAGTCATGCTCACTGGCCAAAATCAATTATATTTTTATGTTTGTGGGCACCTTGAGCAACTAAGTCAAGTGCAAGGGCACATTTAGACCTATGCGTGCGTTAACATGTGGAATACCATACAATGGACCTAACAGCAAATGTGAGCCATTTTTTCCAATGCAGCAGACCACAATGCATAGCAGTGAACTATTTTGCATTTTGGTGCACTGAAACATAGGTGTGGCGGAGGTATGTTTCATTTTGGATAGCAATGAAAGTGAATGGTACCACAATACATGGTGCTTTGCCGTGTATATTGCAGGTACCACAATGCATAGATATAAATGAACTCTAAGTGAATTTAACATATAAATACATTTAAAATTTTCTAGTTACTGCATTGGCTAATGAAGGCAATTTTCAATCATTCAAAAGTTTTAATAATTTACAGCTTTGCAGTATATTCCTAGATTTCATGTTCTACGTTCAATAGCCCAACAGACAAATTGTTCATATTTAGTTTATTTGACAAGCTCTACATTTCCTTACAAGTATATTTTTACCAATCTATAGAATGGATCCTAAGTCTCATTTGTTTATTATAAACATGTGATTGAGTTCACGTATGCTTATTAAAGAATGCCATGTGTCAGAGCCTGATAATAATTGCACACTTGGTTTCAATAAACTTATTGTAAATGGTAATGTCTGATGGTTTCCTTCTGACTAATGTCCTTAGTTCACTCGCAGGGAATCAAACCCTTTAGATCTATTAATGGGTAACACAAATTACTTTATTCTAATGTAAACATTATCACTTTTTCTTCCTCCACATCCGATTTAACTGAGCTATTACCAAATCTTGACTTTTTCCTTTTTCCTAAGTATACTGTACATATGCAGTCAAGATGATACACATATGCTAAAGTAATAAAGTGTTTTCAGTAAAAATCAAAACATTCAGTAATGTAAAAACTATAGCAAAAAAGGAAACAAAAGACTGCAGCTACATATATAGTTTTATAAATTAGAACACAAAATTTATAAATCATTTATAGGTTTTACAGAACACACGTAAGGATAGTATATGGTTACTAATGACCACTTATAAGACAAAGCAAATCAGGAATGATCCTTTGGTTAGTGACACAACAAAGTGGATGATGTAATTTCACACTCCTTTTGAGCAGCTACATCAAAGCTCAAAACCGAAGACTATAACAAAATGATTATATCACAAGCCACATCTGGAATTTATGGTGTGTAAAATATCCATCCAAAAATACTTTATTTTTTCAATCTAACCATTTAGGCCTTCAAAAATCTTGTAATATAACTGAACCCCCAATTCTCTGTCTGATATTTGGTATCAGAACATAAGTAGTATATTAGATAAAATACATAAAATTCCTGCAAAAAAATGGCAATATGTGGTCACTAGGAATAATTCAGACACCATCATTGAGGTGTATGTACAGTATAGTCAAAACATCTTTTTTTTTTGCTTTGGATGGAGTTGTAAAGGATTAGAACCCGAGTCAAGTTTTTTTTTCTGCTGTACATGCACTAGATCTCATTTTATTAATGTCCAAAATGATGAGTGATGGTTCTATTTATTAAGGTGAATTGATTTGGTGAGGCTGCTCCCATATGACAAAAGCACCCCCAAACAGAGATGGGGGCCTTGATAATGATCCAGATGTGCAAAGCATAGCAAGGGCGCCACACCATTGGTAATGGAGTCCAGAAGGATATTTTATTGATTGAGCAATAATAAAGTATTTTTACTTGAACGATCAATGATAAAATATAATTTAATAAGATATCCTTCTGGACTCCATTACGATTGGTGTGCTGCCCTTGCAGCGTATTACACATCAAGTTTCTATTGCTGTCTGTGTCTCTGCTGGGGGGATTCACCCTATCTGAGAGAGAAACTGATGGAAAATAAATACAAATTAGAATTGTCAACAGAACAATAGGTAAAAGTAAAGCTAGTCATACAAAGATCAATTTTCTCTTCTTCAGCATGTGGGTTGAACTAGAGAAAATCAATCCATTCCCCCATCCACAATAAAGGCCAGTCTAAATCTTTCAATGGTGACATCTGTTCTGGTGACTACTGTCTAAGAGGGGAATTGTTTAGAGTTTTTCCTTTACTTTGTGTTGCGTCTCAGAACAGGAAGTGAAGGGAAATCTCCCTAACTGGACAAAGACAGCAATGAAACAAGGGTTTTAACTCTTCTTGCTCTATCCAAAACAAAAACAAAAAAGTTATTTTTGCCTTATACCACATTAAAGAGAAGTAAGCCAATGGTCAAATATTGCCCTATACCAGATACAGATGTTCATTATTCAGTTGAAAGAATGACTGGGATCCCAGAATCCATGACATTGAAAGCATGTGCTTCATTGTTTTAGGGCAAAGCAACAAGTTTGCTTTGATGTTCCCTCCCCCAGGAGTTCATGCTTACATTTCCTTCACTCCCTCTCTTCTACCACCAACGCTGAGAACCAAAAAACACAAATCATACATCTGCATATGTAGGGGCATGTTACTCACGCATGTAAAAGAAGTAGGCCAATCAGTAATGTCAAATGGGGAGTCCATATGCCTGTTTAAGCTAGCTATGACTCCAGAGATTCTTGGCTTACTTGGGGTTTCCATAACAGCTAAAAATGGTGGTGAGGCAGCATAAGGAAATCAAATATATGTTTATTTTAAACCCAGAACTTGTCGCATTTGCATACAGTACTAAGTGTGACTCACTAAATACAATAATTCAATAAGCAAAAAGCCTACAAAGCCAGATTATGTCATCACAGTTGAAACTTTGTACATATAATGAACAATAAATAAGAATCCCTGAAAGTAGAACTAAGACTATGGACATTCAATTATTTAAATATTTTTGACAAGCAGTAAAAATACTTTAAAGCTCATTTAAACCCTCTATTTTATTTGCTATAATGCAGTAAGGCTGCATATGTAGTAATAACTAAGCTGTTTTAAGGAATTTTAGTTAGCTATGTGCTGCAGAGTTAAAGTACCATGTGTTGGCAGCAGGTTGGAGTCATACTGTTGTTCTTACATGCAAGCAGTGGCCAGGGTCTTCAGCAGTCCAACACGCGCCTCCTCCACATTGTTCCAATAAGCAGCACTCTAGCTCCGTGTTGATTAGAGCTGTGTGCAGAAGAGAGTCCGCCAAGATAGCTGGAAACAATGTAGCTGATTATTTCTTAAAGTCTATTATTTCTCAAAGCTAAACATCCATCTAAATGTTAATGTCCTGAAAGCAAAAAACCTGTGGCAAAAAATTGTAGCAGTTGCAATTTTTTATGTCACATGATATTAGTGCAAGTATTTGTCAAACCCAAATTTAAAAAAATACACTTACGTTAATTTTAGTGCCCAGGAAAAAAAACAAATTACACAGTGTTTGGTAAAATATAAAATAGGTTGCACGGAATAAATAGAATACTAAACATGTCAAGCCTCAAAATTGCATGCGTCTGTGAAATGGCAAAAAACTATGATACCCCAAACAGTCCATAGGCGACACTTAAACCATTTCACTGCCAAGGTTTTTTTTTGCACACATGTTATAATTCACATTTTAGGCCTGAAATGTTTAGAATCTCCAAGAGTTATATATTTCCTAATAGCAAAGATCCTATAGAAGTAAATCGTGGAAGGTTTTACATGATATTACCGCAACTCTTGTTTACGGGGGGGGCTCAGCTGCCAAAGTGGCTTCTGGTGTAAAGCCGACAGTCGGTTTTATACAGGTAAACAGACACTGTTTATTGCTTCAAAATTTGTTGTTTTTAATTTTTTTTATTTTGATTTAACTTTCTTTTTTTAACTTAACTGTATTGCTGTTACATAGATGGCAGTGATAGAACAATGGAAGTGACATGATCTATTACAGCCCTAATGTCACCTCTGCACTCCACTAAAGCTAATCAAGGAGGTCAGGCAGGGAGGGGATGAGCCATTATTAAACCTGTGGAAGTGATGAGAAAGCTTTACAGACACCCTAATCACAGGCAACAGCCTAGTGGACAAATGTAAACAAACTTTCAGCTGCTATCACAGCCAGGAGCCATTTACATGGCTGTGCTGCCAGCAACATAAGCCTTAAGGTGCCCATACACTGCACGATTCTCGTACGAGAATCGTGGGAAATCCCGTGATCGTACGATAATCGGGCAGTGTATGGAAGGCGTGCGACCGTTTCTAATGTACGGTCGCACATTTCGAGCATGTACGATTTTCGGCTGGTTTTTAACATGATCGAGAGATGACTGCAGAATGGGCCGGTGTGCGCACGTACACACTACACGTTGAGCATTGCAGTCATCGATAGTCAGCCCTCTTAAGGGGGGCGGGCTTGCGATGATCGCAAGTACGATCTGCCTGTCCAAGATGGGCAGATCATATGTTTTTTAAATTACTTTACAAACCTCGCAATACTTTTGTCAAGTTGTAACGTGTATGGGCACCTTTACATCGCTCAATGTGAAAGGGAAAAGAAATGCAATGCATTTTATGATTTTTGAAAATTTCCCAATCAGAAAGCAAACTTGGCAAAGGCCTTTAAAAGCTGTTTTACTTGTCATGTTGAAGTAACATTAAAAGAAGTGTCTGTAGTTGATCATTCCATGTAACTCTAAAGTCCTCAAGTTAAAATGTTTAATTACATATAGGTATGGAGCACTGTCCCAGAAATGCTGCAGATATTATGATGAACAGTACAGTGAATAAGGAAATGGACTTGCACCAACAGTTTAGTAAATCACAGGGTGTGCAAGCTCATTCAATTTGGTAAAACTATCAGAAATAATCCCTATAGTTAGCGGCATTAAAAACTACTCACAATAAGAAAAAACACAATTTAAAGTTAAAAGAAAAGCCTTGTTGGGAGACTTTAGAAGCTAAAGCTGTGAGACTCCCAGTGGGCCGCTTTGCCAGGCATGCTTCAGCTGCCTACTTCGCAAGTAACCATTAGCACCAATGATCATTCTCAGGCATGCCACCAATGTAAGTGTGCACTTCTTCACTTACTACTAGTGGAAGTGGTCATTTGTACACTGGCCATCAATTTAAGCAGCCACTTCTCCACTGACTACCGACTTACTAGGGTGCTCTTCCACTGACCACTAATTTAAGGGGGCATGTCTCCACTGACCACCATTGTAAAGTAGCGCTTCTCTTATTACTGCAAATTTCTCCACTAACCACAGTGACTCGCTTCTCTATTGGTCTCAAATGTAAGGGGGTGTACCTGCTTTACTGAGCACTAATGTACGCAGGCACTTCTTCACTGACCTGTTATGTCAGTAGGTGGTGCAGTTTTGCATCACTCAACAACTACATTCTGCTGGATGTGAGCACACTATCAATGGTGGCCAGGGAAACCTGCTTGGCGATTCGGGAGGAGCTTCACCAGGTCCTGATGGAACAACCAACAGAACAGTGGTGGAAATCGATGACAGACCAATTCTGGAAAAAGGCCCAGTTTCCAAACTGCATAGGAGCCCTCCACAGGAAACATGTCAGAGTTAAGATGCCACCAAAATCAGACAAACGGGCTTATTCACAAAAGGGTGAAGAGTTTGGAGAAGGCAGGGCATGTGAACAATCTAGGACAACATAACTGAACTGGAAAGTGAGCTAAATTGAGAATTTTTCCAAATTTGATATTTTGGTCGAGATTGTTCACTTCTCCTGCCTTCTCCAAACTCTTCACCCTTTTGTGATTAACCCTGCACATATTACAAACTACAAAACATTTACTATGTTGTTCTCCTGGGTGTAGTGGATGCCTATCTTTACGTCATTGCTATTGATATTGGAGCATATGGCAGTCAAGGGGTTTCTTCTATCTTTCGCAGTCGGCAATGGGGCATTAGCTGTACAAGGACACCTAAAGATCCATCCTAGGAGGCCACTGCCTGGAACCACAGAGCCATTTTTGCAATTTGTTTTTGTGGTAGATGAGGCTTTTGGCTTACATTAGAACTTAGGCTATCATTATGGTGGGCGTGGACTTACAGAAACACAAAAAATATTTATTTACCGACTTAGCTGAGCACATCATGTGCATTCAGAACCCTGATTGCTAAGTGAGGTATCCTGCTGTCTACTATTCAACTTGATGCGGAGAATGCAGCTGAAGTTGAGAATTAAATTTGAATTAGAATTTTAGCTCGACTACTAATATTCATGTACCCTTATTAAACTGCTGATCTTCTGTAGACAAATAGTAAGTGAATGGAAACATTTCTCAGAAGTAGAGAAGAAATATTGCAATAGGGACTTGTGAACTGAAGAGAGGTGCCAAATGTGGAATTCCCATCCAGTTTGGGTAAATTTCCTTCCCTACCTGTGGTGTCTTTCGGACTGGAAGACTGGGGAAATCATCCCAAAGTAATAAAAAAGAAAAACAGAGGTGCTAACCTTTGATGACTCTGTTCAAATATCCAAAACTGGATAAAAATGATTTGGCTGTAGTTCACTTCAGTTTCCCCATGCCTCTACAAATGTTCCCTTGTAATCTGTTCTTCTGAAATCTATGTCATATGGGCATTTTGTTTTTATTTTATATATGGTCTCTTCACCGACAACCATCTGCAAACCAGACTGTTTATGTTTTCTTTAATTTTAAGATCATATTAGAATACAAATTTGCTATTGTAGCTAATCAGTCGATGACCAAATCCAAATGTTTCTGTTTGGCCTGGAGCTGTGGGGTGAGGGGGTGGTAATGGTAACTGTTTACAATCTATACAACTTGCATTTCATGTTAGGCACTCCATGTTTCTACAAAAACAATGTATGTCTTGCAAAAAGACTAAAAATACACTTACAGGACATGCATTTTCTATTAAAGAATGTATTTATATAAAAATCTGGAAAAAGTTTAAATTATATGCTTCTATTCGTGTTGAATGATAGTCAATTCAATTTTAAAATTAGGGTACTATTGTTTGACCTAGCTGAACAGACTGTAAACTATAAAGAATACATCAATTGTTATGTGCTTTTAACAATGGTAAACCTCATAAGATATTTAAAGTCCCTCTAGATTAAACATTTTTTTTTAAAAGGCTTGCCGGTAATGAATAGACAACTTACCTGTTCCAACCTTCACTCTCTTGAGGAGCTGCGGAGGCTGAAGAATCCTCCCCATATGACATGTGTCCAGATCTGTTGGATGCCTGGTGGCCCACTTCACTCTGTAGTTTTATCCGTCGGCCCCTACGTAAAGAGAGTCAGTATACTTATCAGGGACACTGATGCAATCGCTGTGCTTGAATTGCTAGACAATTTTTAATGTTTGTAGTAAACCTTTACGGGATGACATTTAGTTTGCTAAGTACTCCTATAAAGTTTGATATTAAGCACTGTGCTTCATAAACAGTTGTCAGTTTTTTGTTTTTTTTTATCAGTTATTATTTTCACTTTTTTGGATCTCAGTTTAGCTAATCTTTGCCAACCTTCTTCAACCGTTTGGACATGCTCTAGCTTTGGCTGTAAATTATTAGTCTGGATTGGCCTTCTGAGAGTAAAAACTGTGAACCATGCCTGTGAAATGTGTGATGGCATAACCCTCTGTAGTCTCTACAAAGGTTACATGGGGTGGCAATGCAGCACCAAATGGATGCTCTCCAACAAAATACATACAGGGTTATTCACAAAAGGGTGAAGGGTTTGGCGAAGGCAGGAGAAGTGAACAATCTAGGACAAAATAGCTGAACTGGAAAGTGAGCTGCATTGGAGAATTTTTCCAAATCAACTATGTTGGCCTGGATTGTTCACTTCTCCTGCCTTCTCCAAACTCTTCACCCTTTTGTGAATAATCCTGTTATTGTTGCATAAACACGGCAGGAGACCAGACGAGCATCCATCCATGCCTCCTAAGTCTGGCTCGGGGTGTTATAATTATTTATTATATTATAATTTCTTATAATTATTTATAATTTATTATATTATAATTTTTTAATTTCGTGTTTCAAACTTTATCATACCTGGGATGTCTACTGGACTCTTGTTTGGACAGATTTAGGTGAGTTATTCCTAAGATTTACTAAGAATTGCAGGCCTACAATACATAACACCAAATTTCCATGCAAAAAATTGCACCGCTTTTGGTACAAAATTCCTGACATAATCATACCGCCAGGGAGGTTAATGGAAGTGAAACATGTAGAGGAGTAGCTATCTGATACTTTGACCTCAATCTACAACAGACTACATATGAATCCAAGTAGTAATCTGTGCTATAAATAGGCTGGTATCTAATTCCTAGGTAGCTCCAGGGGCGTATCTGCCGTGAGGCAAACAAGGCGTTTGCCTCGTGCGGCAGATTTAAGGGGGCGGCGAAAATGCCACCCCCAAAACAGCAAGGTGAGCCAGGCTGCACGAAATAGAGCAGCATCGGCTGCCTCATGAACTCACTGAGGCGACGAGCAGGAGAAGGAGGAGGCGGGTCCAGCTTGTGTCAGGCGCTTGCAAGGCAGAGATACGGAAGAGACAGGAAGGAGGAGTGGGGGGGTCCAGTCGCATCTTGCTTTGCTGGGGCGGCTCGTCAGGAGGAGGAGGAGGTGCATAGAAGGAGGAGGCGTGGGCGGAGGAAGCCGGACCCCGCCGGCGCCAATCGCGTCACTGAAGAAAACGGGTCAGTAAAAATATAGTGCTGTGCAGGATCGGGATGGGGGTCTGTGTGCAGGGGGAGATCTGTGGCTCTGCAGGCTGATGGAGGGGGAGAGGATCAGGACAGGTCTGTGGCTGTGCAGCCTGGGAGGGGGGCGCCGAGTTTCGTCTTGCCTAGGGCAGCACGAAACTTAAATACACCGCTGGGTAGCTCATCGTGGATGCCAATAGGGATGCTTATAATGTAAAGATGGACACTTTTATGTGTTTTTAACATGATTTTGCTACATATGTTTTTAATGATGTACAAACAAATAATAGTTTTATCTAATAGAATCACAAGTGTTGTTTTCGGTACCTTCAAAGCCTGCAGTTTTCTTGTAAATATGGGAATTTCCCTTTGGGTGTGATATTATTCACATAGTCCTTCGAATTGGTCCAAGAACACATTTCTTATATTACAACAGGAGACTTCACAAAATAGGAGGTAAGACTGAAAGTTGCCAAGTAAATGGAAATAGAGCCATAAAGAATGGCAATGAGATTTTTTTTTCTGTAGTCCCTAAAAGAGATATATAAAGTTAATAAATGACTACCAGACACCTATAAGTGAGCTACCCATTTTAGGTGGACTGACCCTTTAACATATATATAATATAATCAATTTTAAAGTTCAAATACTTTTTTTTTTAAATAACTCTATAAAACATAACTAGAAATAATGGAGGAAGGTAACTAAGGTGTTAATTAGATTTACTTTTGCTGTCCTTTCTCAGGCTCCCTGAAATCTGTGACAGGAGGGGAGCAGTATCGTTAGCTCAGTGCTTCCAGTCAATATGCTTTCTACTTCCTGTCCCTAATGTTTATGAATGTAATTAGCTGCTACAAATTGTGGTCCTATAGACTTCCACTGCAGCATTCAAAAACATTTTTAAAATATTAGGGGCAAGAAGTAGAGAGCGAACACATGGAAAGCACTAAGCTAACATTGCTGCTGTGCTCCACTTGACATGTTTATAGAAAGAACTGCATGGAGATAATTGTAAATAAAAATGTTATACTAGCTTCCTGCTGTCCTTTTTGTTATACTTCCTGGAAATCTCCTTTAAAAATGCATAGTGTTTAAAATGTCCAACAAAGATTACACCATGGGTTATTGTAACTTGTTTTGCCTTACAGCTATTCTACATTAACCTGTAAAGCGACAGCACTGTTTTTGAAACATTTATAAAAAATTTAGAACTAATAGTAATGGAGGGCAGCAAAACGCAGCAGTGCCCCACACCCTTGGGAATGTGGCAGAGTGGTTATGTGGCCTGTGCTGGTACCTGTATGGAGAAATGCTGACTCAGCTGACAATTGACAGTTGGCACCTCATGGACGGCTAATGGTTCTCCATGCAGAGCTGTGAAGACCTATAAAAGGAAAGGGAGATGCACCATGATTCAACCAATGGAGACCACTTACAAAACTTAAAACCTGGCTAAAAATATCTGTCAATTTTTCAAGCAATTGGACAACTCTTCATCGAAAAAGCAATCAGTTATTTTCGACTAGAAATGGTTGAGCAGTTCACAACAAAAATTATAATGTCAATATAAACCTGACACCTGAATTATAAAAACACTTTGTCCAATGTGGCCATTAACAACCAACAAATGCAATTGAACAGCAGATATGTTTCAGCATATCTGGCTATTTATCAATAATCACTACAGGTTAGTTTGAAAGCTTTTATACCTGTCCAGTTCTATAGTCTTCATCGTATTAACTATATATATTTAATTTATGGTCATCATGATTGACATGAGGAAAAAAAAATATGCTTCTATCAAGGTGGCTAGCTTCACAGAGAGACACAGTGCAGAACAAGACATGGTAAGTCAGTAAGGGGAAAAGATCAGCTGCAGGGAGACCACAGGTAATATTGGTAACTGGTACTATGCCCTTTGCCTGACCTTTTTGGGCACAGCTTTCTCTTTAGGTCGCCTCACCTGTGTGTTTGTATTCAGACTGCCTATTAGCATTTATGCCTTCCAATCCCAAAAATAAACAAAAATAAACACTACCCCTATTTCTTTTACAGGAGCAACATGGATATAAAGTTAAGGAGAAGCTCCCCAGCGGGGCCATCGACAGAAATAAAAACTTGACAAAAGTATTAACTTTTCCACACTCTATCCAAAACTAAAAAAAACTGGCCAGAGTTAGGCTTAAAAAACAATATCCTACCCTTACCCAGTATCAGCCCAAAGCCCTCAGCATATAATCACCCTATAACTGTTGGGTTGGTAGGCATGCAGGCACACCCTTAATTTGGTAATGTTCATGCTGAGTAGACCCTTTTTAAAAAAAATACAATATAAATGTGAATTTTGCAGATTAACAGTATTCCTCCATGTCTTAGCCTCCCTCAGCTTACAGCACAAGATGGCTACATTCTTGAAAAATTTGCCCTATTTATTCTAACTGTAGGAATACACTTACCACTTTTATTTCTGGGTGGAAACATGGTTCTCATCTGATCGGTTCCAAAGGTTTCAAACAAGTCTGATACAGATTTATATTCTATCACGTTTATAACTTGAACTTTCACTACCCAGTTTCTTTCTTTCGCCTCCCAAAAGTATTCTTCAAAATGAAAAACATATTTTATCCTCCTAAAATGTTAAAGCTGTCACAAAAAGTGTTTCTGTAGCTTAGGGTAATTAATACCAGATGGCATCCTGCTCCCAGATGCTGATACCTGTATTGTACATATGTACTGCAGTGTATTTCCAATGTTGTTTATGACTTTCATCTCATGGTCCATGTGTGAAAACACATGTGCATTTTTCTTCTCCTCTGATTAAATGAGTATGTACAGAGACATGGGAGGGCTGAAACAATTGCCTGCTATTGCATTTGACCTTTATTAATATTTAAATATTCTGTCTAGGCAGTAAACCAGCATCTTTAGGAATGCTGTAGCTCATTAAAATGAAGAAATATTGCTGATGTTTTTGCTGTAATTATGATTATTAATACATTTTAACAAAATGTATTTGCTGTACACAGAAATGCACTTCCGATGAGGAGCTATAGAATGGAAAAGGGTCATTTAGGCCTTTTATCCCTGCATTTACAATATCACAGATGAGGGTTCTGAGGGTACAGGGACAAGAGAGGTCCAGGCGAAGAGTAAAGTTTTGTGGACTGTTGCATGTCCTTGGAAATCGACCAACAGGCTGGCACCAATTATTGCAAGAACCCCAAGTATCCCAATCTAGAGGCATGTAACAAACATAAACAACGCTCACACACTAATATCCCACCGCTTCCACCAGATGTCAAGGAATAATGCCCACAGCAACTTGCTAATCAGAGTGAGATCTTTGTTTGGTGGAGGAGAAATTAGGGGAAAGCTTATTTTGGAAAGGTAAAACAAAGCAGTGAAACAGTTATCATAGCCTGCAATACTGTCAGCCATCACAAGAGGGAGGCTCACCCAAATCTACTTGGCTGGGTACACACAGACAGATACAAATCTTGCATACAATCTGGTGCATTCTAAAGATTTTGTACAAGCCAAGAGATCCCCACACACTTCTGAGATTCCCCAAGCTATCCTTTGACCTAGAATGCCTGCATGATCACATTTCTCACTGCTAACACACACACACACACACAAACACACATACACACCAGACACACAATTATATTTGTATATTTAATATCCATAGGTGGGCAGTGCATAGAAATATGTGCAAAAGTAAAATATACAAAAGAGAAAGAAAAGGAAATTTGGCTATTTCATGTGAAATAAAAAGGGTCAAACACGACATCCAGCGTTGTCCACCATAGGGAGGCATACGGTCGCGTACTCCCATAGAGAAGAACGGGGGCTGCGTACTAATCACACGCAGCACCTGTCCTTCCCGGGAGCTGAGCGCTACGGCCATGCACGCATCACGGAGCTGTACCTGCCTGCCTTTTCTAGTGTGAATGAGGGCTTAAACACAAGTACTTAATTGTATACAGAAATGTACTTCAGGTGGTGGGCTAAAGGTTGGCATAGAGCATTTTTAGGCTGCTTATTCTCACCTTTCAGATAATGGGGGTGAGCTGCAGGTTCAGGTCAGAGGTAGGCTTAAGGCAAACCCAAGCTGTTCGCAATCTGCGCTCAATCTGCGCTCTATTAAACATAATAATAATGCACTGGGGGGCCTTTGTATTTTGGTGCCTTAGAATGCTTTCATAAAAGCTGCCCTAGATTGGCCAATAATGAGGTATTTTATTATGTGCCAACCCCCTCAGGGGGGTCATGAAGAGACCATAGTGTTAGGGTGCCCACACACCTTACGATTATCGTACGATAATCGCGGGAAATCCCGCGATCGTACGATGTTCGTAAGGTGTGTGGAAGCCGTGCGACCTCTACTACTGTAAGGTCGCACGACTTTAAACTTACGGACATGTTTGAAAACCCGCCGAGCATCGTACGATGTTCGGCGGGTTTGTGGCATGTCCGTACGATAACAGCCGCACGGGCCGGTGTGCGCAAGCGCACACTGCCCGTTCGGCATTGCGGTCATCGGAAGCCCGCCCCTCAGGGGGCGTGGCTTGCGATCATCGCAAGTACGATCTGCCTATGCAACATAGGCAGATCGTACGTTTTTTTAAGTACCTTACAACCATCGCAAGTCTTGCGATGGTTGTAAGGTGTGTGCCCAGCCTTAGTGTACTTGAAGCTTCTGTACGGATAGGATAGGGAAAGCTGTCTCACTGTATAGGTAGAGATTCAAGGTTGGTAGCTCTTTGGGCAATCAACCCCTTTGTTGCCTTTTTTCTTACTATTGGGACTTAATTTAATTGTATTTCTTGATTGATTTTGAGCCTGTAGAACTGTGCAAGAGGAAAAGCTAAAGTTTATCTTTAACGATGTTATGATGTACTGTAAAGTTCCATTGCCTTTTCATCTTTTACAGCAGAGTGAGCCTACAGTATATTTTATATACTTTATACCTTTGCCTATAAATTGTCATAAAGTTACGTCTCAATTCCACTCAAAGGTCTAAATCTGCAGGATTTTGTTTTCCATTTGTAACAAAATTGGAAATAGTTTCTTTCTGGGATTTGTTTGCCTTCCTCCGGATTGTACAGAGGTTACTTGTGACAGATTCCTGTCTTATTTAACCTCTGGGGTCTTTATGTATCAAAGCACTCCTTTGTTTTCAGAATGCCCTTAAACCCTTTTTCATTAAGAATAAAATGCTATTTAGCGTTGGTTTAGAGCTATGAGATCATTTTATGACTTACCTTCACTTAAAATGTGCTTCGAACTGTCTAGGAGAGCATATTACACTGCGGCTCCATCTCCACTGCCCTAATTACTAACATTTGCTGCTCGACATATGCAGCTACAAATGCATGATGGGGGAAAAAAGCACAAAGTACTAGAACCACAACCACATGACTTTTAAAAACAAACACATGTAATTTCTATGTTGATAATAAACTCAGACTAACTCTACAATAATGCTAACCTTCCACATCCATCATAGGGTTTTAGAAAAAGGAAAAGGAGTAAAAAAAAGACAGATGAGATGTGAGCAAATGAAAGCGCTTTTGGAGGCATTTACCTTTGCATTAATTAACAGGGAAATGTACTGCTGTTAGTTTAAGAGAGAAAGCATTATTTTGTAAAGGTCTGTTTGAAATAAGTAAATCTGCCTGCTTTGTGCTTAAAGCTGAACTCCAGGCACACAAACCTTTATATAGAAAAGAACTCCTGGAAAATAAAAAACCTACCTTTACAGTGGGGCTACCCTGGCACTGCAAGGGTTAAGTGCTCAATTTTTTTTTTTAAAGAGCTCAAGTAAAGCTGTTATACTTACCTGACCCTGCCTCCCTCTGTAGCCAGTGCTCCCCTCTGCCCTCCTCAGCTCCAGCCATGCAAAGTCCCTCAGCATCCTCACATGTAATGCAGGTCAATGGCTGACCATGGGAAGAAGAGGACCAGTCTAACAGCCCAGAGGGATCAGGTAAGTAATTCCGCTTTATTCCAGCCCCTAGACCAAAATGAGCACTTATACCTTGCAGTGTGGACAGGGCCGGCCTTAGGGGTGTGCGAGCACAGGGCGCCATGGCAACAAGGGCGCCGTGCGGCCGACACAGCTCGTCCTGGGGGCGGCTTCTCTCCCCCTCACCGCTGGGCGCTGGCCATCCGATATGACAGCGCTCCCTCGTCCGCAGGAGGGAGCG
>NW_017307050.1:0-1624 GCF_000935625.1 Nanorana parkeri | reverse complement strand
CCCCCCCATACATACACGCATGCAAACAGGCATCGGGTGCGCATACGTGTGAAAACGACGATTTCGCCCATTACGCCGCACATGTTACATATCGCCACGAACTTCGGAATGAGAGCAATAATTGTAGGGCTATCAATCACTGATATCACTAAACTGATGAGGGGTAAAAGCTTTTAAAGCGTCACCTATGGTCACCTAGTGTGGAGGTAGCCCCACTGCAAAGATACGTTTTTTATTTGCTTGGAGGTCTTCTTTAAAGACATTTCCCAATAGTGAAGACTTATCTCAATAGCCGCAAAGAATATACATCCACTTTGTGAGCACCAAACGCATTTGCAAACCCAAATGTTATACTGTAAACGTAGCAGTGACATCATTACTGTGCAGAGAGCAGAGCTGTGGGAGGGGTCAGCAGGCCCACCTAGTACAGGCTGTTTGCACAAAACTACAACAGGGGTAGACATAAGACCATTAACCCTGTACAAGGAGAGAGATCAACAGTGACTGGTCTTAATTACAGGAAGCTTGTGCACACAGACAAAGTTTCATGCTGGATTACTGCACAGATCTGGAAGAAATACACTAATCACACCATGATAAGCATACACATGCCTTTTGTATTTAGACCACATTTATCATCAGTTTTAACCCCTTCGTAACTGACGTCGTACAGTGTACGTCGCCAGCATCGGGGCTGTTTAAACAGACTCCCGGCAACAGTTTGGCACCCCAGATGGGACCTCGGGTTCTGCACCAAGGACAGCCGATCGAGAGGGGACTGTGACGAGCCAACACACGGACGAGGCAGGGACTGATCACCTCTGACATACGGTAAGACATCAGTAAACACTTGGGAAATATTTCTTGCCAGTATATCCTTCCTCCGTGTGTGGCCTGTTTCTGTCTTCATGTCGGCTCCCGAGGTCAGCAAAGACGGGTAACTTGCCCGAGGTCTGATAAAGAAGCTGTATAATCTGTATCTGCCACCTGTATACGTTGTATGTGGTAAGGTTAGGGGTGAGAGACCAGTAGTAAACGCTGTCGCGCAGATGATATCATTTACTGATGTAGACAAAACTCCCCCTGACTGACGACATAAGTGTGCGGTGAAGCACGGGTACGCAGGGGGGGAGGGCGTCAGTGGTCGCGCTAAACGAGGTTCTGCGGCAGGGGTCCTGGGTCTCACCTTTTGCCCTTTGAGTCGGAGGTGTAATGTCTAATGTCATGTCTGTATGTCTGTGATTAATGTAATCATTCAGAGAAGTGAGAGAAGTGAGGGTGAGCAGAGAGGGCCCCTTGCCCTAACCCCCCTCCTCGCTTTGACAGGAGTTGTATGTAAAAAGAGGAACTTTCAGTGAAAATTTAAATACATGTGTACAGCTGCAGCCAGAGGCGGCTCTCTAATTAGGCAAGTTAGGCAATCGCCTAAGGCCTCGCGCTCGCGGGGGCCTCGCGGCTGCCTAACTTACCTAGTCTGCAGCAGGACTGGTGCTGTGAGGGGACGGAAAACACACACCTTTGTCTGCGGGTTCAGATACAGGACTTCATTCTACACATCCTCCTGCTGGGACACCGCTCAAAGATCAGCCTGTGTCAGTGCAGCAGCTGCAGCGAGAGCAGAAGG
>NW_017307049.1:756396-818196 GCF_000935625.1 Nanorana parkeri | reverse complement strand
TTGTCAAAATGCCCTGTTTTTACAGGGGGTGGGGCGCAAAATTGCACCTTGCCCACCCTGACTACAATCCTAGCACTGGCCCTGATGGTGACTATCAAGAATTCAGGGGGGTGCCCTTTACAAAGACATTGTCACTTTAAGCAAGGTAACAGTGTCTCTTTAAACCACTGGATAAAGTACCAGTGAATAATAATACACACACGTAATTAAAAAGAATGAAAGGTAACATTTACTTAAAGGATAAGTTCGCTTTCTAGACCATGTTTCATGTTACACCCATATTCAAGGTGTAACATGGCCACATCGGCACCCCTTACCTCATCCTTCCCCCTAGTTACCTGAATAGCGGGGTTCTTCCCACGGCTATAGGCCTATGGCCATATATCGTCAATTACATCACTGCATCCCACCCCTTTGCTTATGTCAAACTGTGGGTGGGGAATTTCCCGCTCACAGCTGATTGGGGAGCAGTGGAAGGAGCTTCCTCTCAGTGATGGGTAGGAGCTCCTTCCGGGATCAGAGGAACTCAGGTTCGGATCAGGTCCAGGTCCACACTCCCTTCCCAAGGCTATAGGCATATGGCCATATATGGTCAATGACATCACTGCATCCCGCCCCTTTGCTTATGTCAAACTGTGGGTGGGGAATTTCCCGCTCACAGCTGATTGGCTAGCAGTGGAAGGAGCTTCCTCTTGGTGATGGGTAGGAGCTCCTTCCAGGATCAGAGGAGCTCAGGTTCGGATCAGGTCCAGGTCCACACTCCCTTCCCAGGGCTAAAGGCATATGGCCATATATGGTCAATGACATCACTGCATCCCGCCCCTTTGCTTATGTCAAACTGTGGGTGGGGAATTTCCCGCTCACAGCTGATTGGGGAGCAGTGGAAGGAGCTTCCTCTCGGTGATGGGTAGGAGCTCCTTCCGGGATCAGAGAAACTCAGGTTCGGATCAGGTCCACACTCCCTTCCCAGGGCTATAGGCATATGGCCATATATGGTCAATGACATCACTGCATCCCGCCCCTTTGCTTATGTCAAACTGTGGGTGGGGAATTTCCTGCTCACAGCTGATTGGGGAGCAGTGGAAGGAGCTTCCTCTCGGTGATGGTAGGAGCTCCTTCCGGGATCAGAGGAACTCAGGTTCGGATCAGGTCCAGGTCCACGCTCCCTACTGAGCATGTATCCACTTATCAAGAACAATTACCTAAGCTATTAGAAAAGACTACATTTAAACTTGTTCATGCTGGAAGTGAGGAGACTAAGAGGAGACATGATTTTGATGTACAAAATGTTTAGTGGTGATGGCAATAACAGCAATAAACGTTTTACTGTAAACTCCGTAACGAGGACCAGAGGCCACCACCTAAAATTGGTGGAGAAAAGATTTAACCACAAGGGGCGTAGGGGGTTCTTCTCAGTTAGAGCGGTTAAAATCTAGAACTCACTGCCACAAGCAATGGTATTAGCAGCGAATATTGAATCATTCAAAAAGCATTCCGATACCTTCTTTAGAGACTGTAACATACAGGGGTACAGGTACTCTTAAAAACTAGACCACACAGGGACTCGTGTACACACACATGCACAATCACACACAGACACACAAAGGTTGAACTTGATGGAATGTGTCTTTATTCATCCTCAAATACTATGTAACTATATAATTATATCTGATGACTTGTCCACTTTAAAAAAAAATCTTAAAGCAAAAACTTAAAGTAAGCCTTTCAGATACGTCAGTTCCTTCTACCACTCGCACCCCGGGCTTAACGCGAAGTGTAAATCGCCGTCAGTTGATTACGATAAAACACAAAACTGGCGTAATTTTACCGGCATCGTTCTCCCCACTCGAGAGTTTAAACTTCAACCTCCTTATTAATCCTTTCAGCGGATTCACCGCTGCACAATACAAATGCGACCTCGCTAACACTTCCATCAGTATGTTTACAAAATAACAGCAGCCTCGGATGTTCCAGGCGCTACAGCGAGGGAAGAGCGTGGGAGGCAACGCTCGGTAAATACCAGAACCGTTTTAATTAGATTTGCCCTCTGCGGAGAAGAAGAGACAATGGAAGCTCGAGGTTATCATTCCGGGTAAATGAGACAAAAAAAAAAGACAAAAAAACCTCCTGGAACATTACAAACATAAAATGAAACCAAGCTTTGTTGAGTCATCGGTAATCCTTCTTCAGATTATAGTATTAGCCCTCCCATGCACAACAGCCAAAATTGCACATTAGGCACGCAGGAGGAGTTGCCTGACCACGCCAAGGAATAGAAGTGTGCTTTCTCTTTTTTGCTTTATACAGAAGAGTTCAGGCAGTCTCATGTTTCAAGCGCTGGGGGTAGGCTTAGGCACAACACCCATGCGGTGCTGCTTGGAGCAAACGACACACAGCACTAATGCAAGTAAGGACTGGGCGCACAGAAGACCAAAATACAGTCACCAAGGTTATACAGTAAATGCCTGGAAAAAATTTACATGAAGTGACCAAGGGGAACATTTATAAAGCAGCAAATAATTAATTCACGTATTATTCGCCATATCCATAAAGCAGATTTGCAAGTCAGATTCACCCTCATATGCTGGGTCTAAGGGCCTCTCACCCGTAAACTGGGCATCTAAGTCTCAGCAACATTCTTCATATTTAAATAATTGGTAAATGTGTAGGCGCCAATCACTGTACAGAGTTATGTGAGTTGCCATTGGCGGTCTCCTTTGATAAGGAAATCAACAACCTCTGCTCATGGAGAAGGTTTCCATAAAGAAAAATCAGGTCCAGTCATTGGGCGGCGGTACTGTTTCAATTCCAATGAGTCGGCGCGATTGACATGGACCTACAATAGAATAGCAAAAAGTTTTCCTGGCACGCTCACAAGCTAGCATGCAAAAAAACTTGTCTCACACTTGTTTTGCTTGACATGGACCTTGTCTGTTTTTCTTTTTAGTTCATTTAAAGGAACTTTTCAAAAGTCTGGTCTGTTTATTTACGTTTTATTTACCCTTTAGTGAAAGAGCAGGGGTACAACTACCCCTTGTTCATTCACACGGGGTGGTGGGGCAGCATCTTGGTGCCCCCTTTACGAAAGGGAGTACCTAGATGCAAATAAGCTCCACTGCCCCCAGACCCCCACAACATCCGGGCTAGGGTTGTGGGGAAGAGGCCTTGTCCCCATCGCCATGCGAACAAGATGCCGGAATGTTGGATCCGGCTGCCGGGACATTACTTGAACGCTTACATCTCCGGAAAGTCATTAATTCCCCCGGCACCCAGTACTAAGACGCTGACAGCCAGGGTCAGCTGCACTAGTTTCTCTGTCAGGCAGAGATGGAGTGACCGTGAGGTCATTCACTGAGAGCTGTGATGTCTGCTGGAGTCTTCAGTGCACATGTAAGTGCTTTTTTTTTCTCTTTTCAGCACTCTGGACAGCGATCGAAACTCTGAGGTCTAAACCTGCTGCAGACTGTCCCAATACCTTCATGACTTTGTATCTTCTATAACACTGACAACATGCGACCTCTGAAGTCAACCAACTGCATCTCCGACAGTTGGTTCTCCATTGTACCTGATGACGTCAGAGCTCTGAAGAGAGAGGAGGCTTCGGGGGACCAGTTTCATGGAAAGAGGAGTCTACAGGAGCAAGGTATACATGAAGTAAAAAGTGCTTTTTAATACAGTTACCCTAGGCCAAAGCAAGCATTCAGCCATTCCAGGGCAAGGGAAGCCCCATTGCAAGGGTAGACTTTTCATCACCCCGGAGTTTAGCTTTAACCGCCTTAGTACCGGAGCAATTTTTTCATTTTTCACACATGTTAAAAATCGGAATTTTTGGATAGAAAAAAATTACTTTAAACTAGGGATGCAATGATACTGATCTTTCGTTATCGAGCACGAGTACCAATATATTTTTTCCGGTACTAATCAATACAGAATACCGATGCTGGAAGTGCCATTAAGGAAGCCGGGGGGGGCGGGTAATGACTCTGGCTTCCTTATTGGCCAGCTTCCCGATTAATCAGGAAGCTGGAAGGTGAGTCATTTCATTACACGCTGCCCGGCCTCATGGTTGGCCAGGAAGCCGGCTCCATGTTCCCACGTCACCAAGTGACTTGCCGCACGGCTTCCTGATACCGGAAGTTCCAGAAATTGGGATAGTTTTTGGGAGCATTTGGGCGAGTTTAAGTACTCGCCCAAACCCGAGTACTAGTATCAGTATCGGTGCATCCCTACTTTAAACCCCCAAACAATCATATATTCTCTAAAATAATTATTGGTGCACACAAATACAATATAATACCCAATTTATTGGGTAAAATATAAAAGACGGAGCGACGTCGAGTAAGTGAATACCTAACATGTGGGCGTCTTTAGAGTTAACAGAGAATTATGACCCTAGAATTATTGTTTTCACTCCAACATTCACAGTGAAAAGTGGTGTTAACATATACGTGCATGCCCTACACTGCATGTTTATCCATTGGTTTTATTTTTATTATTATTTATTTTATTATTTTTTCATCATTGTGTTAGTTTTTTTACTTAACTTTATTGCTATGTCACAGTGCTTACAAGCCCCTATGTGATAGTGTTTGGAGGTGACAGCCCAGATGGCAAGCAATTGAGTTGCAAGTTTGAAAATGACTTGCTAAACTTTTGCAGACTTGCCGAGCTTCACAATTTTTCACTGCAAGTCTCCAGATCATCGTGCTTTGCAAAAGTGCTGTACACTTGCACAACTCTTGCTGAGACCTGCAGGACTTGCTGTAGACTTAACAAGGGTTAATTTAGCTTGTTAATTTATCTCGGGCTTGAAAAAGAGACATAGAGCCTCGAAACGCATAGCCAACCATCCAGACTGACAGCCTTAGGGCCCGTTCTTAGCGATCACATACACCTATTGATCGCCGACAGTCCACCACTCCTTGTGAGCGGTTTCTCCATTCCGCCCACGGGTCCCAGCCTGGCCAGCTGAGTACCCACGGCGCCTGACTGCAATCACATCTTCAGCTGCATGATACCACTCCAAGCCTATGGCAACATCCATACAGTCCAGCTGCAGTAGCCGTTCGTGACCGAAGCTGACAGCACCATCTACCCTTCACCGGCAGGACACCACCACGTCCATCCAACAGTGAGTCCTTAATTGCAGACATCAACTTTAAGTATTACATCCTTTTTAATAACATAAATTCCTGGGTTGTAGCGTTCTTTTTCTGCACTTGATTGATCGCGCCCGTTGCCCTGGAGTTGTCCTTTAGTGCTATTCGCCGTGAAAAGAGTAAGAAAGAAATATCGCCTGTGAGAAATAATATATTCCGGGATGTCGGTTTTATTCCAAACTTCCTTCTTTGGCTACAAAACTTTTCAATTAAGCATGTTCCGGCTATTTTTGTTCCTGGTACAATTCTTCATCCCCGCTGTTTTCTGTAATGCAATGTCACTACGTCCTCTAGGTTTTTGTTTCTCTCTCTTTCTCCGCGGTTTGGTATTATATTTAGAGGTGAGCCAAGTTTTGGTTACCTGCAGTGCAATGCTGCTCTGTTCTTAGTGTTCTCAGCTCCCTCTCTACTCCTGTCAGCTTCCCCACCAGCCGCCCTCCTGGAGACATCTGGGGTCTGCGTATGGAATGCAGGGTCAAGCTAAACTCCAGGCAAACAGTGTAATACATACATACATGAACTGTGTTGTCCTGCTTTGGGCTGGACAGCACAGCCAGCTTGGTGACCCAAGCTTTTTTCCCTGCAGTTAAGCAATGCAGCTTGGTCGCAACCCCCCCAGTTGATTGGTTGGATAACCATGCAGCACCACCACAGTGAGCAGGCCATTAGTCTGCTGTGTATTCCAGTAAGCCAGTCAAAGATATTCTTCAACTAATGCCACTGTGTTGAGCCTGATTGGCCCACATTATTGCCACTCCCTCTGCCAATCTGGGATGATAGGCATTATTGGAAGCTAAAAAAAAGGCCAGATTTAAAGCTCATCTCCTGGCAAAACTAGCAGCCTCCCCTTCCGAAAACCCTGACCTATTCACATCATGAAGCTGCTGTTACCACTTAGGTGCCTCTTGAGGTAATTAAGACCTGTGATCCACTGCTGCGTTCCCGACATGTCAACCACTGGTCTTATCGCCACCCCTCTTTGTGACATCATGAAGCTGCTACTTATGAAACCTTGTAGGTAGGTGCAGTATGGCCAACGGCCACTAGATGCCCCCATGGGGCCCTGGAGATAGATGCAGCTCTGGCCTGGGGAGACTCTGTGTCCCAGGAGAGTTGATTTATAGGGGGCGCCCGAGAGGGGAAGTGAAGTCAGTTGTGGAGTTCAGTACAGGAGAAGTCTAAGACTGTATGCAGAGTCTCCGGAGGGAGACTGATTCTAGAACATAGGCTGGTCCATTGGAGGACAGGACCAGGCCTAGGACTATGTAGAGCTACAAAGATTCCCTAGTTTCCAGTGGAGGGGGAAACCACCGAGCTAGGACTGACAAGGATGGGATTCCGGAGAATAGTGAGAAGCTGTAAGACTGACGATATTTGCCAGTGGGCCTCTGGCCAAAGTAAGTCGTGGACTCTGGGCTGCACCTGGGCTGTACCTCTCTCTCTCTAATTGGTATCACCATGCAACTATCAAGAACTGTGCCGTCATCCCATTCGGGGGTGGCTGAACGTATGCTTTGTTCTGTTAATACCTTTAAGTAAAACCAAGCAAAGACTATCGGTGTGGACTGGCTCTTCTCCCTCCAACCTCTGAGAAGGTGTGGTTCTACAGTGTGATGTTGGACTGTATCGTGGCTGTAACCATCCTGAGGAGGGTAGGTGTGCAAAGGGCCTATGCCCAACACAGGGTGCCGGTCATGGTGGCCTTTCTCTCTACGGGGGAGGAAGCGCCGAATACCGCAGAGGCGGTTGAAACCATGAGGCCCTGTGTGTGCAGTACTACACGTGTTGGAATGTTTGCCCGACTCCAAAGCCGTGGCCCCTGACCGTGGGGTGCCTGGTGTCGAGTTGCATACACGGGGTTACCAGAGCCAACCCAAAGGGAACACACACGCAACACCCCGAGAGTGAACCGCCTACAACCTCTTAAGGTGTCTCTTATGGTAATGAAGACCTGTGAACCACTGCTGCATTCAAGACATGTCAACTACTGGTCTTGTCGCCACCCCTTTCCGTGATATCATGAAGCTGACACTAACGGTACCTCTTCAGGCGCCTCTTACAGTAATGAAGACCTGTGATCCACTGCTGCATTCTGGAGATGTCAATGACTGGCCTCGTCATGACATCATGAAGCTGCCACTGAAGCCTTCAGGACCTTGTTAGGCTCACGCCAATGGGCCTAATGTTATGTATTCATGTTATCAGGTAGCACTGTGGGCACCCAAAGAAGAACCCTACCACTCCACAGTGGAGAAGCAAGAGAATAGTTAAGGTAATATAGACCTGTGACCCACTGCTGCATTCCGGACATG
The DNA here is from genome assembly GCF_000935625.1 of Nanorana parkeri. Classification (NCBI taxonomy): domain Eukaryota; kingdom Metazoa; phylum Chordata; class Amphibia; order Anura; family Dicroglossidae; genus Nanorana; species Nanorana parkeri. The sequence continues at coordinate 810,725 of NW_017307049.1, read as the reverse complement.
TCAATAACTGGTCTTCCTGAAGTCCAGTTGTTGAAGCCACTGAAGTCTTCAGGACCTTGTGAGGTCCCTACCAATGGACCCAATGTGAGGTATCCAACATTGGCATGCTCACCTGGACTCTGCTAACCCCACCCATGGTTTGCATTTTATTTCTAAGTGGGTGCACCTAAATTACGCCCGCTTTACAGGTTCATCCTGCCTAGATCCGGGTATGTTTGCCCAAATCACTCCCACTTTATGGGTTGCTACTGCAGAGAGTGGTGGGGGGCAGCATATTTTGAGGTATGATCTATAACTCAAAATATGCTGCCCCCCACCACTCTCGGCCCTGATTACTCTCACAGAGATCTCAGTGCTCCCCCTGACAATACCTCCATCTGCTTTTCTCTCCAGGAGGACAGAGCTATCTTTGTTCAGGCATCATCCAGGGTCACCTTCTACTTTCTGGACTGAGATGAGACAGTCATGTAAATGTGCAGTTCTTCCTGTTACTGGCCTCCATGCTTCCTCACATGTAATACCTCATAACTGGGGCTGCTATGGGCTGCACTGTGCAAGAGCTGCAGTGATAAGCAGGTCAGTGTGTTTTCTTGCAGGCATTAGTAAAATGTGGAAGAGGGGGAGGGAATACCAATTACCCGTGGCATCCAGTAGGACTTTAGGGGCCTATTCACACCAGACAGTTGCGGTAAACACATTGGATCCATGCGTTTAGCGCACTCTATCACACAACCTATGGTACTGCATGCTTAATACACTGGTGCATAGGCCTTCACTCTAAATGGCACCCCCATGCACCTTTTGGTGGGTGTGCTCTTCAGCGGCATGGTACCAAAATACTGTGCAGTAAATAAGTAATGAGTGCACTACTTTTTATCACCGCAATGCGCGTTATTATGGTACTGCATGTTGTGCGACGCTGCAATGTGCACCCGCCAGTGAGTTATGATTCAGAATAAGTCATGCGGTAGCATGCTGTGCAAAGAAACGCACAAATCCGGTGTATTTACCGCAATGCTATGGTGTGAATGGGCCCTTAAAGGACACAGCTAAGTGTAGCAAATGATGGTTAGAAGATAATGAAATGATAAATTACTGAGGAAATAAAGTAAAGGACGTGCAGCATATAAAACGTTATATTTGAATGGGCGATCGCTCGGCTGGCTAAGGTTTTCATTCTTCCTGCTTACTCTCGATCCATGAAAGAGCCCTGAAAGGGCCCCGTCACCGCACTGCAGCGGGGAGCTGCTGATACGACGCAATGTGAACCTTTTTTTTTCTCCTTTCCCTCCCAAAGGCTTGGATGCAGTTGCCATGGAGATGCTACTCTGAGTCAGGACCATTAAGAGTCACCATGGCAACAAGTGCCTCACTTACAGAAAGTAAGACAGAGTTTAATCGGGGATGCTGCCGTCATAAAATACCAGGGAGGGGAAGAAGAGCAGAGAGATAAGGGCCTAGTTAAGAAGAGGGGAAAATGACATTTTGTGGTTTTTTTTTACAGTTAAATCTATTCGTTTTCTTCATATTTCCATGATTGTCATTGATGCTTTATTACCACCCGAGAATCCATCTCCGTATTAGGCTTCAGCTTTTGTCATCTTTTAGCTGGACAAAGCTCAGCCCGTAAGGCTAAGTTTTTACAGTACATTTGAATTACAGCATATAGAGGATGTAGGATTGTTTTTTTCATGATCCAGGAACCTGATATATATATATACACTGAGTGGCCATATTATTATGACAACCCCATTAGTACTTCGTTGGGCCATGAGATAACTCCACGAGATGACTTTGTTGGGCCGCCTCGTGACTCCACGAGATGATGAAAGGTGATGCGAGGAATCTGACACGGCACTGTTGCCCTTCTGTTGTCTTGTACCAGTCTTGCCCCTCCCCCGTTCTGCCCTAACATTGACTAGTCGCTGACGGCCACAATTCGCACGTTCAGACCCAGATTTTCGGCTGACAGTCCGGTCTTTAAACACTTCAACAACAGCTGCTCTTGATATATATATATATATTAGGAATGCACCGGTATCGGTGCCGATACTGGGTATTTTCACGAGTACTTGTAAAAATGCCCCGATACTAAGCACCGATACCGGCACTTTCGATCTTTACAAACAAGCGACTGTGCTTGATGGGGACCTCATGGCAGTCTTGTGGGGACTTGGCAGCAGCTTTTTACAGTGCTGGTCCGGCCGCACGTCTCCTAATTTTCCTCCTTCCCGCCGTCCGCACAGCCATGGTGAGAGCCTGCACGCAGCCCTAGTGAGATCCTGCACGCAGCCCTGGTGAGATCCAGCACACAGCCCTGGTGACACCCTGCACGCAGACCCTGGTGAGACATTGCACACAGCCCTGGTGGAGACAGCGCCGTGCCCTCTACTGTAATGAGTGCCTGCCATGTGACCGGGTCATGTGACCTTTCAGTGATGTCAACAATGCTCCACTGGAGACTAGAGGGGCTGGGCAGGGGAAAACATCACAGCACCCTTCCTCAGTACTTCTCTCAAGAGTCCGCAACCCTAATGCAAGCAGTAAGCTGGCTCCTGGGAGGAGTTATGCAGATATTAAAAGGCCTTCATGGGTTGATGTCAGCCTGTAGGAGTGGGCAGTCCTAGGCAGGCTGTATTTGCATGCAGACTACACTAGGTACCGCCCATCTGTGATGCTGAGCCTATATGATTGAAGGAACTGAAATCCAATGGATGAAAGAGGCGGGCCAGTAGCAGTCAGTCTGGGGATGAAATGGATGCATGATGCTGGATGTTCCCCAGCCAGGAAATTAGGTGGGCTCTATGTGACTTTCTGCAGCTTCTAATGCACATTGTGAGGAGCTCACAGTGGAAAGCGAAATCTGAGGAAGCCATTTCTGCTGCATGTAGGCAAAGGGGCAGGATGCTGTGATGTTATTGACCTTATATGGGGCCCAATATATTTGGTTAATGATACAAGGACCGTACAAGACCGTACAAGGTCATTGACTTGGCCATACAAGGTCATGTGGTCATATAAGGTCAATGACATGGTCAGATAAGGTCAATGACGTGGCCAGATAAGCGCATGTGGTCATATAAGGTCAATAATGTGGCCATGTAAGGTCATGTGCCCATATGAGGTAAATGGTGTGGTAATATAAGGTCATGTGGCCATATAGGGTCAATGATGTGGCCATATTAACTCAATGATGTGGTAATATAAGGTCATGTGGCCATATACGTTCATGTGGCCATATGAGGTAAATGATCTGGCCATGTAAGGTCATGTGGCCATATGAGGTGAATGATGTGGACATGTAAGGTCATGTGGCCATATGAGGTCAGTGATGTAGCCATATAAGGTCATGTGGCCATATAAGGTCAATGATGTGGCCATGTAAGTTCATGTGGCCATATGAGGTCAATGATGTGGCCATGTAAGGTCATGTGGACATATGAGGTGAATGATGTGGGCATGTAAGGTCATGAGGTCAATGATGTAGCCATATAAGGTCATGTGGCCATATAAGGTCAATGATGTGGCCATGTAAGGTCATGTGCCATATAGGGTCAATGATGTGGCCATGTAAGGTCATGTGGCCATACGAGGTCAAGGATGTGGTAATATAAGATGATGTGGACATATAGGGTCAATGATGTGACCATGTAAGGTCATGTGGCCATATAAGGTCAATAACATCAGCACAAGCATCCCACCCTTTTCTTTACGTGCAACTGTGGGCCGGGGAATGCCCTGGCCCCCAGCTGATTGGGTGGGTGGCCCCATGTCCCTTCCGAGTTTGGAGCTGCTCAGGTTCTGACCAGGTTTAGCTCAAGCCTACTCATCCCTTCAAATTGGTGGCTATACGTTATGATATAATTACTAATGCCCTCCCAAATTATTCTCACTAGGGGGCTTCCTATGTCATTGGCGAGACAACTGCTCATCTAGCCGCCACCAAAAGGGCCCATCAAACACTGTGCACCATTGACTTCAAAGCAATGGGGAAAAAATTAAAAAAGAAAAAAAAAGTCCTTTTTCTTTTAGTCCAGAGCTAAATAAATAGAGAAATTCAATGATGTGACGAAAAACCGCCAGACATTCCCATCAATAATAACATTCAACCATCACCATATGGAGGGAGAGAATTTCCAAGCTGGTCCAAGTTTCCAACCAAAGTTGAGAAGAAAAATGAATCTTCCGGAATTGGAGACACGGTAAACAAGAAGTGAAACTTTTGTGAGAGTTTATTACAAAATAATTTCCCAGCGGAGAAGAAGTAATTTATAATAAATGGGGTTAAAATGTCAGCGGGAGGAAGAGAAATATATTAGAGAGAAAACGACACATAATGTTCAGACGTTAAAAACAGTGACCATTATAATAGTCTGAAATATATTTAAAGTTCAGCTAAAGCCTCCTTCCTCTGCCTCAGTCTAAACAAAGACCAAATCCAGTTACTTTGTAATGTTTAAGCCTCATAAAGTAACTAACTGAACCAAATCCTCCTTCATTTGTGCCTCACACGCTCCTCCTCGCAGACACTGCAGATCACAGTGGGAGGGTCTCACCAACAGGGGCACTGCTACCAATCCAGAAAGCAGTGGGTGGGACTAGGTGTGGCCAGGAGCTGAATGACTGTCCCTAAAAGCCACGCCCCCTGCAACATCCCTTCCTCCTACTGTAGTGCAAGCCGACACAGCCTACATCAGAGTGACAACTCTGCTCTGAATTCAGAAACATTGCAGCATAGTTGTCACCCCATCACAGGAACCTGCATTAGGCGGACTTCACTGGCAGGTTCTACAGGTATGTGTGGGGTCTGTAGTGGCAGAAGCACTTATATATAAGTATTGCAGTACATATTTTTATAATAAGAGGCCAGATGCTTCCAAATGCACACCGATGACATCACTTTGTATAAATCCAACTTTGTTTCAACTCCATCTATGCCGCACAGTCCCAACTCCGGTCTGCCCCTTACTAACGCATTTCACCCTTACAAGCTAAGCCTGTAAGGGCAAAATGCATCAGCAAGGGGGCGGACCAGAGGAATGTGCAGCATAGATGGAGCTCTGACAAAGTTGGGTTTAGACAAAGTGATGTCATCAGTGTGCAGCCATCGTCAATCCTGGGACTACTGCACATTTATCAGGTTGGTGATGGTAGGAGCCCAGACGTGGGGGACTTGCCAGTACCTCTACTCAAGTAGACTAGAACAACGCACAATCTGCTGAGTAGGGGTAGCCAGTGACAGGGGCAGTCCACAGGTACGGTAGCAAAATCACAATCCGGAATCGAAGTCGTAGAACGTAGCAGAGGTCGGGGCAGGCAGCAAAGTATCGGGGTCACAGAACAGGTCAGGGGTCGGTTAACAGTAGGGATGCACCAATACCGATACTAGCATTGGTATCGGTGCCGAGGGAGCATGGAGCTATCAGAAAGCCGGGCGCTGCGTCATTACACAGAGCCCGGCTTCCTGATTGGCCAGAAAGCTGGCTCCATGCTTTCTCATCACCTAGTGGCGAGAAGCATGGAGACGGCTTCCCTGCTAATCGAGAAGCCGGGTGGCGAGTCTTTACACGCCGCCCGGCTTCCCAGCAAATCAGGAAGCCAGGTAGAGAGTCATTACACGCCACCTGGCTTCCTTAATGGGACTTCTGGTATCGGTATTGGTATCGGCGGGTACCAATACCTGTTGGCAATGAGATGACGTAATTTCCAGGGGCAGATCACTTGCTTGAAGAGGCGTGCACTGTTACTTTAAGAGGCAGGCCAGTGCGCATGTGCCTCTTCTTGCACGGCTTGGGACCAAGGGACAGGCAGACACAACGAAGCAGAAGCAGCATGCCTGGTCTCCGGTTGCTCAAGGAGACCACCCGACGGTGCAGGACCCTGGAGGACGTAACAGGTAAGTCCTTAGCAGCATTAGAGCAAGGGTGATTTTGCAGACGGACACCTGATGTCCCTTTGGCTGATGGATGGAGGTCTTGGCAGAGTGGTGCCGTTTTGGGAACCCTCCGTAACACTTGTTGATCCTGGCAGTGGATCACATATGTAATTTTTATTTTTGCTCACAGTTCCACTTTAATTACTTTTCATTTACAGAGAAGCCAAAGTGTTCTGCAGCATATTACAGAAGTACAACAACTGACATAAGGTAACAAACCATTCAAAAAGAGGTAAAAGTCCCTTCTATAAAGGGGAAAGCCAGTGCTGATTATGTGCAGAGGACGGCTCATGTTTAATTATAACACATAGTCATTACATATTAACGGTACATGAATCGGTCACCGAGCGGGACTGTATGGCAGAGGACAGAAATAAGGAATTGGTTAGACCTCGTTCGTTATTATCGCCTGACCCACATGTTAATTGCCACCTAGGAAGCCTCTCCCATCACCTCCACCTTCCAACATTCCCTAACCTGCCAAAGAAAGCTAATTGCATTCTGCGCACATCTGCTCTAGACTGGTGCCATCGTCACCCTCATTACATGCAACAACAACAACTATGTGCTGCCACCCACCAGTTTACTCGGCAGATTCTGAGAATCCCGGCTTCCCACCAGCTGGCGATGAGAAGATAAAATCTGCTGTTATTTATGACTTATTCTCAGCGCACGTCTATCAGGGAAGCCGGCGCGGTGATCCGCAGCCCTGAGGAGTCTTCTGCTTGTAGTGATCTTCGGAGTGTGATTGATCTGGTGAGGCTCCCAAATCCTGGTGGACCAACAGGTTGATTTTTTTGGATAAGTTGCCTCAAGCGTTTGGCCTCTATTAGAGACAATTTTTTTTTTTACCTTTTTACATTTTTACTAGAGTGACAACTGACCACCAATGGAAAAGGGTTTTTTCTCACATTGACCCCCAATAATTTGGTATTAGCAGGGATACCCATTAGGGTTACCACCTTTTCTTCAAGTCAAACCCGAACACTCTGGTGCCACACAGCAATTTTGCTTTTGGAGGACATACAGGCTAGAGCGGGGAGAGATAGCCAGGGGCGAGAGTGAGGAGAGACAGACAGTGGAGAGAGTGAGGAGAGACAGCCAGGAGGATGAGCGAGGAGAGACAACCAGGAAAGAGCAAGAAGAGAAACTCGGGAGAGAGAGCAAGGAGAGACAGCCAGGAGAGAGATTGAGGAGAGACAGCCAGGGAAGAGAGTGAGGAGAGACAGCCGGCGGAGAGAGTGAGGAGAGACAGCCGGCGGAGAGAGCAAGAAGAGGCAGCCAGGAAAGCAATTGAGGAGAGACAGCCAGGGCAGAGGAGAGACAGCCAGGAGGATTAAAGAGGAGAAACAGACAGGGGAAAGAGAGGAGAGGCAGCCAGGAGAGACATCCAGGAGAATGAGCAAGAAGAGACAAACAGGAAAGATAATCTGAAGGATGAGCGAAGAGAGACAGCCAGGGGAGAGAGCAAAGAGAGACAGCCAGGGAAGGGAGAGGAGAGACGGCTAGGGGAGAGAGAGGAGACACAGCCAGGGAAGAGAGAGAGGGGAGAGAAAGTCAGGTGAGAGTGGAGAGAAAGACAGGAGAGAGAGTGAGGAGAGACAGCCAGCAACACATCTGTCTGAAGCCGAACCCCTGCGCCCTTTGAGATTAATCTGCACCCTATGTTTCAGACACCTCCTTGCTCCCCAAAATTCCAGTGTCCCTACGTGTCCCATGCCTCCTCCATGCACTCAAGTTGGTACACCAGGACCCCATGGTTGCTCCTGTCCACCTGACATTGTAACATCTTGTGTCCTGGCCTGAAACCCAGACACGGCACATACAGGACTCAAACCCCGGACTGTCCGGGTAAATCCCAGACAGGTGGCAACCCTATTCCCCAAGACCCAGAAGGGTTTAAAGGTTCCTCTGGGGGTAAAAAGGTTGAGAAAAGCTGTTTTACATATTTCCATTTGGTCTGAATATATTCCAGCTGTAAGCAGCGCCGGATTTACTATCTCTGCTGCCCCAGGGCCGGGTTCCCCAATGCGCCCCCCTAATCGCCAAACCCCCCTCCATGGAGAATGGCAGACCTGCAGGCTGCATATAAATGATCTCGGCGACAAAACAAGCGGCAGCTTCCCCAAAGCAGGGCTAAATGTAGAAAGCAACTACCCGCCCGGAGCGTGGAACTGCATGTCCTGGGCATCGGGATATAGGAATTCCACAGCCCCTCTACTCCCTGCTGCCCCGAGGCCGGGCCTTGGTTGGCCTTGTGGGAAATCTGGCCCTGACTGTAAGTTTATATATGAAAGCATAAGTCTCCACCTGTATAATGTTTTTTAAAAATATACCTCCTGGATGGTATCGGTATTTCTTCAATAACTTTTAGCATTCATTTGCCTCTTTTACAAGCTTCCTATGTTTTTGTTTTTTTTATCAGGGTCACTTTTCCTTTCAGTCTCTTTTAATAATGAGTAAAGGTGGCCATACACTCTACAACCATCGCAAGACTTTAGTCTTGCGATGGTTGTACAGGGATTAAAAAAATGTACGATCTGCCCATCTTGGACAGGCAGATCGCACTCTCGATCATCGCAAGCCCGCCCCCCTGAGGGGCGGGCTTCCGATGACCGCAATGCTGAACGGGCAGTGTGCGCGTGCGCACACCGGCCCGCTCGGCATTTGTCTTCCGAGCACCGTTCTAACCAGCCGAGAATCGTACGATTCCCGGCTGGTTTTCGAACATGCTTGTTCGACAGAAGACGTGCGACCGTACAGTAGAAATGGTCGCACGTCTCCGTTCACACTGCTCGATTATCGTACGAAAAACCGATCGCATACGATTATCGTACGATAATCGTGCAGTGTATGGGCACCTTTAATCTTACCCAGGCTATATGAACATTCTCCGCTCCACACAAACATCGCGGCATCCATTCCCCTCTTGATTTGCAGGGAACAGGTGCTCTTGATAATTCATGAGCTATCCCTATTAACCTTACATGTTGTGAGATGTGTCAGTGATTCACCAAGCAGTTCCCTAGAGTAACAACCCTCACAATCCTTAACCAGCATTTCATAAACACAGTGAGATACTTTTTTTTTTTTTTCTTGAAGGTGTAAAATGAAACGTTAGGAACGGTTTGATAAGGTCAGCCGCCCGGGGAATTTCCAAATTTTTTTTTTCTTCAGCAAAGTGTACCTCGGAGCCGGCTTAATTGCTGACAAGACCATGATAACAAAGGAGAAGATTCCAGAGCCGTTCATACTGGCCACTCGGAGAGGGAAACTTTTCAGCTGGCATTTGTTTTAATTTGTTGCCAGGAAGTGTTGTTTTGAAAGAAATCCTTTAGATCTACAGTCGCGCTCACCCCCGAAGGAGCCGCTGGATGATCGGGTCTTCCATAGCCTGTCTAGGGATTATTAAAGGAGAACTATGAGATTAGTGATTTCCACTCACCTCATAGTTCTAGCCGACCGGTGACAATGAGACTGTCAAAGGTCGGCTCAGTAGATCGCGAGGTGAGCGAACACATACTGGCGTTCGCTCTCCTCTCGATCCTGTCACGGCTCTCTGCCGTGACAGGGGAGGGGCTGGATTCCCCCCTCCCCGCTCCCGATCCGCCAGCGCTGACTGTGTGGAGAATTTATGGCAAGCAGCACTTTCAAGGTTCTTGTCCATGTTCAACTCCAATATGAGTGGCTGACCACTGGGCCTTCAGGCTCAGGCCCCAGTGTCAGTTCCAGGCTTAGGCCTAGCCAGATCAGTCTCTCAGCAGGAACCTGCCCCCAGGGCGGTCCTGGGGGAGGGAAGAGCCTGTTTCATCAGCCACACTGAACATTTATATCTAATCCCAGCATGCATCACTGCTACTGCCCTACAGTGACTGGCTGGGAGACATAAATGCCCAGAGCAATCCTTATTGGCTGTTCTGCTCTTTGTGGTACCACACCCAGAAACAGGCAGATACAGCTTCACAGATTGCTCTGTAATAATTGAACTGAACATAGACTGCAGGTATATTTTAGCACTCCTATTAGCAGGGTGCTACACTACAAACATTTTTCATGATGTTTATTAGAACAGAAACATAATTACCAATACTTACCATAATTTTCCTTTCCTGACCTATCTTTATGGCCTCATGGTTGACTCCATGCCACTACTCCACCTACCAGGAAGTTGATCTATAAATTTGAGTCACACCATAGCTGGAATGTTCTGTAACTAGATACTCATACTCCGGGTGGGCTTGTGTGACTGTGTGACTGTCAGGAAAGGAAAATTACGGTAAATATTAGTAATCAATTTTCTGTTTTCCTGACAGCTTCATGGCATTACACATTGAGAAATAACTACCACAGACAACAATCTAAATCTTTCTTAGAAGCAGCAGATAATACTTTTGTCCCAAATATGGCCTATCTACATGGTGGCCAGACAGGAGCATGTTTGGAGATGTTCATGTTGTCATCATACAGATCATCATGACTAGCACCATCCATGTTCCAGCCGATGACATGAATAGGCTCCACTTGCAGTCACTCATTTTGGTGTAGACAGACAAATTGACCTCCATATTTGCCCAATGTTCTTGGTGATCCATGCCAAAAGTGCTCTCAGGTAAAGTTCCCTCAGATCAGTCACCAGCATTCTGCCATTCAGTGTGCAAATAAAGTTTGTTTTGTTGCAAATTAGGCCAGATACTTCAATAAGCCTACGTTTCGGGGCCACACAGGGCCTCAAGGTGACACAGTGTCTGCACTAACCGTTGAAGTCACTACAAGCACCAACCCTTTTATTATTGGTCACAGCACTGTATGATGTGCACTTGGCATCTACATTGACTTAAAGAAGGTTTTCCCTGGTGTTCTGACACAGCAAGGACCACATCCGCAAGTAGGCATTTAGCCGGCATAACACTAACCAGGCCCATAGCAATTCCCAGGGAAGCTCGAGTACAGTAGAGTTCATGCAAGGATAACGTCACTCACTCTTCTGATGAACTCCATGAATTTACCATGGTAGGCAATGAGACTTGTCTTGGAGCTACAGGAGAATCAAAAAGGAATGCCCCTCTAGGGTGGGACTAACATTTATAGCTACATGTCCTGGAGGGATGAGCAGGGGGGCAGAGTCAACTCATGAGCTGTCAAGAAAATGGATTATTGCCTAATAATGACATGTACCATTTTCTATGCACTCCCTTCCCCTTTTGCTTTTCTGCATCACCATATTTTCCATATAACTTGTGTCACAGCTTTTATCTGAACAAGTGACCACTCATCACGAAACGCATCATTGGTGTTTAATAAATGATCCTTCCTAAAGACACCTACATCACCTTTGGGACTATTATTCCTTGTGTCTTGAAGACACCACCCACCTATGGGTGCCTCTACTACCACAAAGGCTTTTTTGATCATTCTTAGCCATCTTGTCTGACCATTCTGATATTCCCCAAGAAGAACTAGGATTGGGTTTTTCCCAGTGGGACCTTCCTAAGGATATGTGACTTGTTGTAGTCACTGCAAGAATCAACCCTTTTATTATTGCCCACAATGTTGTATGGTGTGCATCTGGCATCTACATCAACTTAAGCAAAGGTCCCCTATGTTCTGGCGTAATACATGGGCTTTTTTTGTTACCATTTTTGGCTACATTGTCTGACCATCCTGATGTTCTCCAAGAAGAACTAGGATTAGGTTTTCCTGGTGGGACCTTCCTAAGGACCTGAAACCTGTTGAGGTCACTACAAGCATCAACCCTTTTATTATTGGTCACAACGCTGTATGGTGTGCAGCTGGCATCTACATTGCCTTAAGGAAGGGTTCCCCACATTCTGAGGTACCACATGGGCTTTTTGATCATTATTGCCTACATTGTTTGACCATCCTGATGTTCTCCAAAAAAGAACTAGGATTGGGTTTTCCTGGTGGGACCTGTTGTGGTCACTACAAGCATCAACCCTTTTATTATTGGTCACAACACTGTATGGTGTGCAGCTGCCATCTACATCACCTTAAGGAAAGGTTCCCTACGTTCTGAGGTACCACGTGGGCTTTTTTATTATTATTGCCTACATTGTCTAACCATCCTGATATTCCACAAGAACAACTAAGATTAGGTTTTCCCAGTGGGACCTTCCTAAGTACCTGCATGGAGACACATACAGTATTCTTGACCAGTGTTTTCTCCAGGTTGTGCACACCATTTAAATGGTTGCCCGCAACCTCTCCAGATCCGATTGAATAAATTGCATTATTTTGGTCTTTGTTTCATTGTTTCCTCTGAGAGTAACATTTCCATTCAAGATTTTCCTGAGACAGGCAGGTTTCAACAGTCTGAGCTTTGGTCGTTAAATTGCAACCATGTCAGAAAAGTGATCTGACCTAACAAGATCCAGTTCATTTAAGGTGAACATGAACACGAGATGACTGACAGCTACTGGAAATTAAAGGAGAAAAGCAATGACCTGGAACAGTCCTTAGAGGACAGAACTACAGGAAAAAAAAACCTGCAATACATGTGCATTTCCCTCGTTTTTATCCCTTTAAAAATGCTGCAAGCACATCCAGATACCTGTTGATCTGCCAGAAATCCAGCGAGCACCTAACTTCCTGTTTGGGCTGACAACACAATGTCTCTGCTGCATGGAAATCACAATCAGCGTTGTCAGCCATGCCCGCTGAACTATAGAACTCTGCCTCTCCCTACATTCCACATGCATACATTGATCTTGTTCCCAGCAATGCTGCTGCCTTGACTCCTGTCTGTTTAATGGGTGTAAGACAGAACAGGAAGTACAGGAAGTATGAGGAAATCTCCCCAAAGGTAGCAATAAAAATGATCTTTCACCAGAGTGGGGATAGGACGGAACTACTGACAGGTGTTTACTGCCATCTGCACACAGGAGATATATCCTCACTTCCCGTCCAGGACTGATGTTCCACAGAACAGGAAGTGAGGGGAAATCTCTGTAATTGGGACACAGACAGCATTTACTGTATAACCCAATTACAAGATATATTCATGTACATCAAAAAGGCAAAAGTGCTCATATTAAAACATAAGAAGGCACAAAGCATCCACTGACATTTTGGACCCATTTTTCAAGGTGAAAAGAAGGTCACAAACACCCCAGAATTGGGCATATGGATATGGTTTTCCAGCACTCATAACCTGACCAGGGGTCTAACCCATATCATCACACATGGGTTGACTGCACCATCACACTGCACAAGCGTGGGTGTGCTTGTGTGACATGTAACGCCATGGCTCATGTGACACCCCTCTCTCAAGGTCATATCAAGGTGACAGACCTTGGAAAAGGGGTCCCATGTGACCATGAAATGTCGGTGAATGCTATGTGCCTTCCTAGCTTTTATATGTCACCACATTTGCATTCTGACCTCATGTAATTTTTGAGGTACATGGGCAATGTGCTGGAAATTTCTTGTAATTGAGCTATAACAGGTGTCACCTTCAGCCAAATACCCCAACACTGACGCTTACGGGTATGGTTTTCCAGCACTCATAACCTGATCACTGGTCTAACCCATAGTATCGCACATGGGTTGAGTGCACCACTGCACTGGTCAACTCCAGGTGCGCTTGTGTGACATGTAATGCCATGGCTCATGTGACACCACTTTCTCAAGGTGTTAGCAAGGTGGCAGGTCACGGAAAAGGGGTCCCCTGGAGACCCCAAGATGTCAGTGGATGCTGTATGCCTTCCTAGCTTTTCATATGTCCACTTTTGCATCTTGGCCTCAATAAATTTTGCTGGATATTTCTTGTAACTGAACTATAGCACAGTGTCGCCATCAGCCAAACAGCCCCAGAACTGGGTGTATTGGTATGGTTTTCCAGCACTCATAACTGGACCAGTTGTCTAACCCATGGCATCACACATGGATTGACTCCACCACCCCACTGGTCAACTCAGGGTGGGCTCATGTGACATGTGGCACCATGCCTCATGTGAAACACCTTTCTCAAGGTGATAGCAAGCTGACAGACCTTAGGGCGTATGGGTATGGTTCTCTAGCAGGTAGAACCTGACCAGGGTTCCCTAACCCTTCCAAAAAACTAAATTTGGCTGAAGTCTAGCTTAAAAGATTAAAAAGTTACACAAAAGCTTTATAGGGTCACATCTAGTCTGCAACTCCATCGGTTCTTCCAGTTTTGGCCCCTATGAATTGGCCTTGTACCTTTCTTGTCTCCGCCCCTCCAGTAATAAAGACCGCTTACAGCTGCTCTCTCTCCTTGTGCAGGGTGACTGGTCTTGTCTCGGTTCCCTTCGTGTAATAAAGACCGTTCACTCCTGCTCTCTCTCCTTGTGCATGGTGTGTGGTCTTGTCTCTGTCCCCTCCTGTAATAACAACCAGTCACTGCTGCTCTCAATCCTTGTGCAGGGTGACTGATCTTGTCTCCGCCCCCTCCTGTAGTTCTCTGTAGTTGGTGGGGCCTGCTGGATCCCTCCCACAGCTCTGCTCTATGTACCGGCTATGTACAGCACTGTGATGATGTCACTGATACTTTAACAAGCTAATAACTGGGTTTGCCAGGGCATTTGGTGCACGCAAAGTGGATTTATAGCCTTTTCGGATATTGAGGAAAATACTGAAGTGATTTTTTTATGTGACCAGAGTTCAGCTTTAAGTACAAATAGAAATAATTTCACCTAATTCAAAGCAAAGGGACCCCTACGGCTTTAACAAGTGCATAACGAGCAATTAGCCGGCATTCATGCCAAGATATCAATCAAGTGTCTCGCACCTCATCTGTATATAGAAAGACTAGTTGATTAAACCAGGGGAAGGTGAAATGCTCTGCGTGTCTTGGGGAAGTGCAGTCATTTATTTAATGCATAGTTTTATGGGAGAGACTGTAATTATCCCAGTTCAGCTCGTGTGTCTGAGAGCTCTGTGAATGACGGGTAATTGCACATACAAGTAGCCTTCCAGGGGGGCAAAGATGAATTTTTATAAGTGGCCAGAACATTTTATTTAATAAATCCTAAGCAGTGCCAGGACATGGTCCTTCAGAACCCAAGACGATGAGGCCAACGTGCTCGTCCCCTGCCATTACCTGTGAACTTCAGGCAGGCCCTGACCTTTTTGCGCCCCGTCCGACTTAAGCACCCAAGATGGCCACCTCTTCTGCTTACCCCTCCCGGTCCGGCCCCGGAACATACATTTTACAGCAATTAGAAGATGGGTCTTCGCAGTGCACTATACCCTCTCTCAATAGAAATATATCACGAACACCAGAATTCAGGTTTTTAAGGTGAACACATAAGACAATTGAAATCTCTGAATCATATATAAAAGCATTCATCGTTTATTGGCCACATAATATTAAAATATGACACAGGACACGTCACACACATACAACTATAGATAAAACAGTAATAAACATATACAATGGGGAAGGAAGGTTTAAAGGAGAACTATGAGGTGAGTGTTTTTCACTCACCTCATAGTTCTAGCCGACCTGTGACAATGAGACTGCCACAGGTCGGCTCAGTAGATAGGGAGGTGAGCGAACACATACCGGCGTTCACTCACCTCTCGATCCTGTCACAGCTCTCTGCCGTGACAGCGGAGGGGCTGGATTCCCCCCTTCCCGCTCTGATCCACCAGCGCTGACTGGCGGAACGGATGGGGCAGCAGGCGGGTACAGCTAGCTCTGCCTCTAGATAGGCAGAGCCAGCTGTCACTCACGCAGCTGGGCGGGTCTCGACATCCATGTCGGAATCCGCTCCGGCTGCGGCGTCTCAGTATCCCGCGAGCCGTAGCTCGCGGTATACTGAGCTTAGGGTGACGGGAGGACGCTAGTTTGTGTCCTCCCATTACCCTAAGGAGAACTTAATGAAGTTTGGCAACAAAGATTATTGTGATGGAGGGTCCCCTGCTTCTATATATTAGCAAAAGATACAATTTTCCCCAATAGAGGATCCCACCATTCCTTCAAAGTATTCAGCAAATATTTATAAAATATATATTTATTTTAGAAGTATTAAAAAACATACATATCAAAATATATCAAAAATATTTTGTATCAAAACACAAACAGATATGTATATGACTGCATTCGGCTAGTGGTTTTAAACAATGCTAGTGGAAAACAAGAGTAAGGGCGCACCCTGGAAAAGGACAAACTTTCTGGCTTGTATCCAATGTTGTATTTGTATTCAATAACACAAGATCTTGTGTTTTCTGGCTTGTATCCAATCTTGTAACACAAGATTTTGTGTTATCGAATACAAATACAACATTGGATACAAGCCAGAAAGTGTGTCCTCCCCATTTTCTTCCCCTTCGTTTGCCGTGTTATTTCCAGCAAGATATAACCACTAACACGAATCCAAGCAGGTGTTCAGTAAAGGCGCATATCTACAGTGAGCTGAAAAGCCGAGATAAGGTTATCTCCTGAACCCACTACATCTACCATCAAGTATCGTTATATCTGACGGCAATATTATTTCTGATTTTCGGATTTCCACCCAGGAACAGGAACAAAATATCATCGAGGAGGATACCTAACCAGTCCATACTGATCCCGCAAAGAAGATATTCCTTCCTTTGTTTTGTCACCTTGGAGACAATTTCCACTGAATTAAAACAGTTCAGTTAAGACATCGACCTACAGTAGAGAATAAAAAGCCGAGATAAAGCTATATATCTCCTCAACCACCTGTCTTCATAACCGGATTCACCTATATCAGTGGCAATACCACTTAACTCTTCAAAACTGGATCCCAGAACGAGGAAATACATCACTGTGAGTTGAACCCACATATTTTCACTATACTTTGATGTTGACTGTTCTTTTTTCTTTTTTCCATACACGTGTATGTTAACTCATCAGATGCAATTTTTTTTTCTCTCAAAAAACGGACACTATTTCCCGACTTTGTGGAAATTCTAGATACAAGGGAAATTCTTTGATACCAGGTATCACAATCACATATGAGAATAATAAGGCTTTTCCAGGGTGTGCCCTTACTCTTGTTTTCCACTAGCATTGTTTAAAACCACTAGCCGAATGCAGTCATATACATGTCTGTTTGTGTTTTGATACAAAATATTTTTGATATATTTTGATATGTATGTTTTTTAATACTTCTAAAATAAATATATTTTTATAAATATTTGCTGCATACTTTGAAGGAATGGTGGGATCCCCTATTGGGGAGAATTGTATCTTTTGATAAAACAGTAATAGCAATGACTGCCCGGTATGAGCGGCACCATGCCTAAGGAGGACACCAAAGTCGTTATCACCACATTCAAAAGTGGCGGTGAATACCGAACCACCCTAAAACTTAACAGTTTAATACATGTGTAGCACCCTCTAGGATGTCGCTATCAAATTTAATGAATATCTAGACTGTAATCAGTCTAGATGCTGTTTATTCAGAGTTCTGCATTCTACAAGTGTCCCTGAGTTTGCTGGATTGATTGCTCCTCCTTTTGCTGGGTTGGGGACTCAGCAGACAGTGAGGGAGGATCCATCCTCAGACTATGACTGTGTGACCAGCTCTAGCCAATCCCTGAGTAGGATGACTCAGAGGTATAGCTGAGGGGAGGTGATAAAAGGGGACACTGTGCAGAACCCTCTCCCCTCCAGGGGCCTCTCTCTAGGAGGCCTGGGTGATGCAAGTGACTGGCCTGGTCCTCAGCACATGGCAGGTGCTCGGGCCTAGAGGCCTAGGATACTACAGAGGCTTTGCTTGGGCCTCAGCACGTGGCAGGTGTTGGGGGCCTAGAAGCAGAAGATACTACTGGATATCCGGTATGCACCTCAGCAAGTGGCAGATGCTGGGGGCCCAGAGATTTCAGATGCAGCTGCAAGAAGACCTGATGGAAGCTGGGCTGGAGGTGGAATCTACTTATCGAGGAGTGTCACATAAGAGCTGATGAGAGCTACCGTCTGGAACCCTGTAAGTGGTCCCTCACCCTATTTTCAGGTGCTTGCTAGAGAAGAAGCCAGTTGTTCCCTTAGAAGTACACAGATAATTCTCTCTCAAGGTCCTGGACTATCCTGGATGTTCTCTGTGCTGCTGTATATCGCTGGTCGCTCTTAAAGGACCATTGTGCTACCAATTCTAGCTGTTGCTATTGGAGAATACAGAGTCCTCTGAATCATTACCCTGGTATCCTACAAATCCCAAACCCTCTCTCCTGTTGATTCTGCAAATAAATACTGAAAAGACCCTATGACTCGAGCCTGTTCTGTTCCGGAGTGTCGGTGTTGCTAGATCTGAGAAAGGGGGCCGGTGGCTGGCAAAAACGGTAGGGGAGCCCAAGTTCATATTCAGCGGCCCCTTCGGGGGTGAGCGCTACACAGATATTGACATTTACCTTCCCCAGGCTTCCATACCATTCTACTCACCTTCCAAAGCCCTTAGGAATACATGGGGCAGGTACAGCACAGGGCAGGTGGGCTATCAAGAGGACATGTCACCTTATTCTGAATGAGCACAGGAGCAGAAGAGAGGGTGAATTTTTCTCAGCATTTTTCTCAGCAAGCTCATATGAGTGCCTCCTGTCTCACCAAACATATGTGTGCCCCATGGATCAATCAATAAACTCATTTATATGTGTGACTCATGTCTAACCAAACTTTGTTTTGCGTGCTTCATGCCTCATCAAACTTATATACTGTATGTAGCTCTTGCCCCACCAAATTCATATGTGTGCCTCATGTCTCACCTATGAGTGTCTCATTCTTGTTGGCTATCCTATGAGTGTCTCATACTTGACAGATATCCTATGAGTGTCTCATTCTTGATATATGTCCTATAGGTGTCTCATTCTTGATGGATATTCTATCATTGTCTGATTTTTGATGGATGTCCTATGAGTGTCTCATTCTTGATGGATATTCTATCATTGTCTTATTCTTGATTGATGTCCTATGAGTTTCTCATTCTTGATATATGTCCTATGGGTGTCTCATTCTTGATGGATATTCTATCATTGTCTCATTTTTGACGGATGTCCTATGAGTGTCTCATTCTTGATGGATATTCTATCATTGTCTCATTCTTGATGGATCTTCTATCGTTGTCTCATTCTTGATGGATATCCTATGAGAGTCTCATTCTTGATGGATGTCATATGGGCGTCTCATTCTTGACGGATATCCTATGAGTGTCTCATGCTTGACGGATGTCCTATGAGTGTCTCATTCTCGATGGATGTCATATGGGCGTATCATTCTTGACGGATATCCTATGAGTGTCTCATTCTTGACGGATACCCTATGAGTGTCTCATGCTTGACGGATGTCCTATGGTTGTCTCATTCTTGACGGATATCCTATGAGTGTCTCATTCTTGACGGATGTTCTCTGAGTGTCTCATTCTTGATGGATATTCTATCATTGTCTAATTCTTGATGGATGTCTTATGTGTGTACAATTCTTGATGGATATCGTGTGAGTGTCTCCCACCTTCCCATAGTTATGTATAATTGGTGTTGTTGGTTTGGCTCACCGTCCTCCTTGGCTTTGTCTATGCCAGCTCTATAAATGAAGTCAATTCTCCCCCCTGTCCTCTCCCGTCTCTATTACCTGACCTCCACACTTTTAATAAAATTTGATTGATTAACATTTAAATGTGAACACAAACGCCGGTATTGATCGGCACTTCCAGTGATCAATGGCTCTCTAGGAATGGTGTGCCGCCTTCCCTCCCGTTGGGCGGAGTGATTGTCAATAAACAGAGATACCAACTTTATTGAACTGCAGAATTCCCCATCATCCTCCCGACATCTAGAGATTCCCCTTCACTTTCTGGCGCAGGATATCGGAGACCGCGTATGAATAGTCAGCAGCGGGATCAGTGTGGAATTCTGAACTCCGGGCACGAAACGTTCACTTCCATTTATTACCGATATTTATATAGTGCCAACAAGCTACGCAGCGATGAACATATTGCCCATTCACCCAAACTGTGTTGGGCTGCATGGAATGGAGTTGCCCAACACAGTCACAATGCACAAATTGGGCAATTGGTTTTGTGTCCTGTGGCTTCAGTTCACCACAATGCGCTGGAAAAAGTAGTATATGTTGTACCTTTGAGTGTTCCGAGGCATGGCAACGTGCTGCAGGGCAGAGGATGTTCACAATGCACACCGGCGTGTGTTGTGCGCACAATATTGTACGCTGCATGGTGTGAATGAGCCATTAGAATTTGATGACATGAGTTTGTTTTCACACTTATTAACAATGTAACCTACACACACACAAACACAAACACACACACACACACACAGGCTTCCCTCCTGACACTCCCAGAGTTAATTTGTTTTGTATATACCGTATATATATTTTAGTAGCACTTTGCTGAGGGTATTGATTACATATCACTGACAATAGAGAACCTATTATAATGACCTTTCTGATTGGCTGCTATGGATTACAGCACAGCGAGTCATAAAACATAGCCCACTGAGGTCAGGGTTATATGACTCACCCAGAATGGGAAGATTGTCCTTCCCGGAATCTCTGATTTGTACTCAGCTTCCAGCAAAACAACTGTTATCAAAACACCAAATTCTCACTTCTTCTTCATGAGACTCGCAGCTTCCAGTACAGGCAACATTGTCACAATATCTTCATCCCTAAATATTCAGTGTGGAGTCTTTATATCCCCAGACTGCGCGTGTCACTCATATTCTCCTTCACTGCTGTACATGCAGATATGCTTCATGTCTCACATCACCTGAATGAAAGGTAAAATATAGCCTTCCTTCCCTTCTTCTTCCCTCTCTTCCTTCCATGCCTCCTTCCATTTTTCTGCCTTCCCTGCCTCCGTTCATCCCTGCTTCTTCACTCCCTTTTTTCCTTCCCTCCTTTTACCCCTTATTCCTTCCTTCCCTTCTTCCTTCTATCCTTCCTTCCTTCCATTTTCCTCCTTTCCTTCATTTTATCTTTTTTCCTCCCTCCCTTCCTTCTTTCCTTCTGTCCTTCTCTTCTTATTTCCTTCATTCCCTTTCTTTCTTCTTTCCCCCCTTCCTTTCTTCCTTATCCCCTTCCCCCATTCCTTTCTTCTGCCTACCCTCCCTCCTCTTATCCCTCCTTCCTCACTCTCTGCTTAGCTTCTTTCCTTTCATCCTCACTTCCTTCCTTTCCTTCTCACTTCCTTCCATCCTTCCTTCCTCCCTTCCCTCCTTTCTCTCTTCTTCCTCCTCCCTCCTTTCCTTCCACACTCCTCTCACCCCTGCTTTCCTCCTTACTTATTTCCTTCCATCCCTTCCATCTCCCTTCCCCTTCTTTTCTTCTGCCTTCCCTCCCTCCTCTAATCCCTCTTTCCTCACTTCTTTCTCTCCTTCCCTCCTGCCTTCCTTCCATTCTCTCTTCCTTTCTTCCCTTCTTCCTCCGTTCCTTCCCCCTACTCTAACTTATTTCATTCCTCCTTCCTGCCTTTCTTCCTTCCTCTCCCATTCTTTCTTTTCTGCCTTTCCTCCCCTCCTCTCATCCCTCCTTCCTTCCTCCCTTTTTTCCTTACTTCCCACATTCACTTTCCTTTCTCTCCTTTCCTCTCTTCCCTTTTCCTTTCATTTTGATCCCACCCCTCCTTCCCTCTCTTCCAACCTGCAGGTGAAATGTTTCACATGTCATCAGGCTAAAGTTGCCATCCAGTTGTACAATCTGCTGTAAATTTACTGAAACTCTGGCCTGCGAGAACCTCCCTGAAAATCCATTAAATTTCCATCCAATCAGAATGGCTCCTGCACTACAATGTACATCGGAGCATTACCCACCACATGACACAGGCTGTATGGACACCTATTAATTGATATTTCAGTGTCGCGCTGATCACATGACCAAGAACCATCCTCACGTAGAGCTGCTGTGGACAGCCATGAAGGGGTTACACAGAGAAGTTCTAAGGGAAGGATCTCTCTAATGTCTTGAAGAACCGGTGAGTTTTCAGTCGTGCCGTAAATTCTCCAAGTTCAATCTTCCTAATATTCGGCTTCTCTGACTAAAAATCAATGACTCCTCCAAGGTCACAGGCTGATTCTAGTGATAGATGGAGCAATCACTTGACTCTAAAACACTGTTTTTCATTCAACGTCAACATCCAAGTCTGGAGAAGACGGCAGATGGGCAAAAGGAGGGCCATCACGTGGAGCAAACTTTTTGTACAGGCCTACAGGAAGAGGTGACCTCATTCATGTGCCGCTGCATCTGACGCTGAGCATCATTCAACCCGGAAGACATGAGGGCATATTTTGAGGGCAGGACACTATGGGCCCACCCCCGAGGGAGCATCTCCACTGCAACCTGCACTCATAGTGTAATGATGCAGAGAACTGTCCTATTGTCATCACATAAACACTGCCCTATGTATCAATGAGGACCTACCAATACCAGGAGATAATCCAATAAAAAAAAGATGACCCTGTGCATCATAAGACCAGCTCGAAGACTTCAGAATAAGGTAAGTATATATATTTTAAAAAAGCAAAAATACAGCAGGAAGGACCATCTTGGGGGCACATTGGGGAACAGGGAGCTACTAAGCTTGCAGTTCGGCTTCAAAGTGTACCCGTTGCTTTGTCTTTTATTTACCAAGGGAGGAGGAACATCTGTGTGGAGTACTGGGGAATGGAGGGCAACTGATCCTGGAGTTGGGCTTCAAACGGTACCTGTTGCTTTGTCCTTCATGGACCAAGGAAGAACAATCTGGGGGAAGCACTGGGGAACAAGGGGAGAATGGGGGGGCTGGGGCTCCTGAGCCTCGAGTTGGGCTTCAATCTGTACATTTTGCTTTGTCCTACATGGCCTAAGCATAGATTTTAGCCTTCCCGAAGAGCAATACTTTTGCATTACTAAATGGAGTGCAAGTAAGGACACTGGATTTGCAAAGGAAGACATTTCCAGCAAAAGAAATAATGTCAGAAAATTATGACATATCTCAAAGTAAATCTTTGATTGTATAGCTCTTGTGAAGGTTTCCTAATAACCTCCGGAGGTAGGTGATCTCAGCGTTTAGCATATGGGCCGCATCAGGGCAGTCACACTAGAGTCTAGACTATACATTGACACTCTTAATGGAAAGCCTTGACTCAGTGCCAGCTGGCACATTGGCTGAATGATAAGCAAATACTCCCAGCCTAGCAGGCCCAGGGCAGAGCCCAATGGCCCTCCAAGAAGCGGCAAGACTCACAGTCGCAGGACGGCAGCTCCCAGAGATGGACCCTGGCGGAGTAGCGGTGATGGATAATGTGATATTTTATTTATGAACCGGCCGTCCTCGGCTGTTAATATGTCATGGCACATTTATAAAATAATACAACGAGAGACGCATAATAATCTTTAATAAACACCTTACTGGGGCGGCGACTTTAATTCACGGGGCCCGCTGATGGCTAGTGATTACGTACAGTCGTGAATTATTAAGAACCCGCTACATTTTGAGCGAATGCAGGCTAGTGTGTTACGTGAATCGGCCACGTCCGGGGTCTGAAGCTTGCCCAGGGAGAAGTTCGGGGTTTGTGTCATTGACATCCATCAATGACATAAACCCCCATCAGCCCCACTTAGGCCTGGTTCACACCTGGGCGTTTTACAGCGCTGATTGACGCGCTGTAAACCACCCAGCAAGTGAAATCCCATACTTTCCTATGGGCATGGTTCCCACCTGGGCGTATTTCAGCGCGTAGGAACGCGCTGAAAAACGCCCTACGCCCAAAGAAGTACAGGAGCTTCTTTGTGGCGTTTTTCCGCGCGTTTCCATTGGTATCCCCGAGTGTGGATCGGGGTTAACAAAGCGGTAACCCCGAGCCACACTCAGGAATACAGCGTACAGGTCTTACCTTGTCCGCGATCCCCACTGTGTCCTCCGGCGGCTGCCAACTTCCGGGTTCCGTCCCTTGCGAGCGGCCCCGTCGCAGGGGGGCGGAGCCGGCGTGAAGTTTGAAAGTGAAAAAAAAAATGTAAAAAGCATACCGCCAGTTAAACGCGCGTTTCACTGAACAGAAAAACGTGCTAAAAAACGCAAAAAAAACGAGCTGAAAAACTAGCAGAAAAAATACGCCCAGGTGTGAACCCGGACTTAGTGTCTCATAGTCCAGCAATACAAGTATAACATCTCAGCATAAGACAACACTGATACAATGTTACATAGTTACATAGTATTTGAGGTTGAATAAAGACAATAGTACATCAAGTCCAACCTATAGGATCTCATTCTAGGAGTACCTGTACCCCTGTATATTACCTGTACCCCTGTATATTCTTTCCACACTCTTAGCTGAAATCACTGTCTGCGGCAGTGAGTTCCAGACCCTAACCGCTCTTACTGTGAAGAACCCCCTTCGCCCCTTGTGCTGGAATTTTTTTTCCACCAATTTTATCATGAAGAATTCCAGGCAAACAGGTAAATACAACGATGAAATACATATATAGGAGCAGTTCTATCTACCTAAGGATTTACATTCATGTCCATACACTCCTGAAATGTACACAGTGTTGGAAATGCAACAGCATATGCACTATATTGCCAAAACAAAGTGGAAGCAACTGGGAACAACAGCAACTCAGTCACGAGTGGTAGGCCACGTAAAATGACAGAGCGGGGTCAGCGCATGCTGAAGCGCACAGTGCGCAGAAGTCGCCAACTGTCTGCAGAGTCAATAGCTACAGACCTCCAAACTTCGTGCGGCCTTCAGATTGGCACAACAACAGTGCGTAGAGAGCTTCATGGAACGGGTTTCCATGGCCGAGCAGCTGCATCCAAGCCTTACATCACCAAGATCAATGCAAAGCGTGGGATGCCGTGGTGTAAAGCACGCCGCCACTGGACTCTAGAGAAGAGGAGGCGTGTTCTCTGGAGTGACCAATCACGCTTCTCTGTCTGGCAATCCGATGGGCGTGTCTGGGTTTGGCGGTTGCCAGGAGAACGGTACTTGCCTGACTGCATTGTGCCAAGTGTAAAGTTTGGTGGAGGGGGGATTATGGGGGGGGTTTGATTTTCAGGGGTTGGGCTTGGCCCCTTAGTTCCAGTGAAGGGAACTCTTAAGGCATCAGCACACCAAGATATTTTGGACAATTTCATGCTCCCAACTTTGTGGGAGCAATAGACCATGATTCTCTTACAGCTTTCTTGTCCTCCTCTGAATCAGGCGCGGGTATAAGGCTCTGAGCATGGACGGTCCAAATGTATTAAATTGTCTTTTCGTTGATCTCAGTGGATTTTTTTGTATTTCACACCTAACCATGTAACTGTGTGTGCTGTGATCAATAAGCAATAATATTGATCTGGTGACAGTGGGGGAACAGAATTGGGAGTGGGATCAGGTGTGTCCTTGTCCCCGAAGGCTGTCAGGCTGCTGCAGAAAACGCTGATGTAGCCTGAAAATCATCCATCTATTACCACGGAACAAGATGGAGGATAATCTAAAGCGTTGGTGAGACAAGTTGTTTTACATGCTAGTTTGTGAGTGTGCCATGATGCCTTTCTACTGTCACACCGGTCCAGGCACCTCTACAGGACATGTGAGGAAGCTATAGGCAATGCACATATGGATAGATCTCCCTCGTGGCCATAACCCCAGCCCACCCCATCCCACACATGGCACCAGGCAGCATATTTGAATGGCTGCTTGGTATGAGAATGGACGGTGCTGCGCTAGGTGGAGGCTGAGGAGCCTCTCACCCAGAAAAGTGGAAGGCATGCGGCGACCGACTAAACATGGGGTCACGACCCACCAGTTGAGAACCATGGATCTAAAGGGCAGGAGGTGACACAATCCACTTCTGAGTCTAGTGCTTGACCCCCGCTGGTTCTGTCCTCAAGCTGATCCGGACCCACTTTTCACACGCCAGTCCAATCACTGTGTCTGAAAATGTCTTTGATGAAACGAATGGAAACGTTTTTCGTTTTCATTTGTTTCGTAAGAAAACACATTTTTGTGGCTGTGCACATGTCCAATTTTTACAGATGCCCTCAATTGTTCTCTGTGTGCTCTATCTATCTATCTATCTATCTATCTATCTATCTATCTATCTATCTATCTATCTATCTATCTATCTATCTATCTATCTATCTCCCCAAATCTCTCTCTCTTCCCTCAAATCTCTCTCTCTCTCTTCCCCCAAATCCCTCTCTCTCCCCAAATCTCTCTCTCCCCCCTGATCTCTTTCCTTGGCCCCGGAGCTCTTTCCCTGGCCCCGGAGCTCTTTCCCTGGCCCCGGAGCTCTTTCCCTGGCCCCGGAGCTCTTTCCCTGGCCCCGGAGCTCTTTCCCTGGCCCCGGAGCTCTTTCCCTGGCCCCGGAGCTCTTTCCCTGGCCCCGGAGCTCTTTCCCTGGCCCCGGAGCTCTTTCCCTGGCCCCGGAGCTCTTTCCCTGGCCCCGGAGCTCTTTCCCTGGCCCCGGAGCTCTTTCCCTGGCCCCGGAGCTCTTTCCCTGGCCCCGGAGCTCTTTCCCTGGCCCCGGAGCTCTTTCCCTGGCCCCGGAGCTCTTTCCCTGGCCCCGGAGCTCTTTCCCTGGCCCCGGAGCTCTTTCCCTGGCCCCGGAGCTCTTTCCCTGGCCCCGGAGCTCTTTCCCTGGCCCCGGAGCTCTTTCCCTGGCCCCGGAGCTCTTTCCCTGGCCCCGGAGCTCTTTCCCTGGCCCCGGAGCTCTTTCCCTGGCCCCGGAGCTCTTTCCCTGGCCCCGGAGCTCTTTCCCTGGCCCCGGAGCTCTTTCCCTGGCCCCGGAGCTCTTTCCCTGGCCCCGGAGCTCTTTCCCTGGCCCCGGATCTCTTTCCCTGGCCCCGGAGCTCTTTCCCTGGCCCCGGAGCTCTTTCCTTGGCCCCCGGATCTCTTTCCCTGGCCCCGGATCTCTTTCCCTGGCCCCGGAGATCTTTCCCTGGCCCCCGGAGCTCTTTCCCTGGCCCCAGAGCTTTTTCCCTGGCCCCGGAGCTCTTTCCTTGGCCCAAGGAGCTCTTTCCTTGGTCCCCGGATCTCTTTCCTTGGCCCCGGAGCTCTTTCCCTGGCCCCGGATCTCTTTCCCTGGCCCCGGATCTCTTTCCTTGGTCCTGGAGCTCTTTCCTTGGCCCCGGAGCTCTTTCCTTGGCCCCGGATCTTTTTCCTGCTGCAATGTTACAATGTTACAAAGTTATCTATAAGAGACGACTGTCCGGAGCGCAGCCAACGGCAGGAAATGGGAGCCGTCCGCTTTCAGCACCACGGTCAGCGGCAAAGCTCCACATCATCCCAGCCTGGGACTTCTCTGTACAGACGGCCCATTTGTCGCGCGATTTGCATTTTGTGCGATATTGCGCGATTTGTTGCGTGATATCGCGCAAATGCTTGCATTGAAAAGCATTGAATCGCGGAAAAAATCTGCACCAAAAAGGGTCCTGCTGCAGCGACGCACGACCCGCGACAGCAGGAAAATAGCCGCGATATCGCAGGAATAAAGGGTGTAAGTGCTGCTTGATATGGACCGTATACAGTATAAAGGCAGAGCAGGCGCTACCATATAGGCAGGTCAAGCATCTGCCTCAGGGCGCCGCTGTGGGGGGGGGAAAGATGCGACTGGGAGGTCGCCCCTTTAAGACGGTCGCCGCTGCTGAAGCTTCAGAGCGGCCAGGAGGAGAGAGAGAGCGCAGAGAGGTGTGATCAGAGCCACCTCTCAGCGCCGGTATGAAAAGCCGAGCAGAGCAGCGGCAAGGATCCTTTTGATGAGGTGAGGCGTCTGGCGCCCCGCGCCCTCCCAGGAAGTTCTTGCCTGCAATAAAAATGATAACAAATAAAAAAAAATAAGATAAAAACATTTTAAAAAGTTAAAAAAATGAAAATGAAAAAAAATTTAAAAAGTGATAAAAAAAATTAGTGGTGCACCAAAAAGGAATTGTCAAAACCGAAATGAAAAATAAAATGTCAGGCCGAAGCCGAAACCAAAAATGCACCTTCGTCTGTGATGGCAAAAATCCTTGCACCGGCCCTGTATACAGGTATATATAGAGGGGGGGCTGTCTTTGAAGCGGTAGTAAATCCCCATTTTCATCCACCATTGTCCAGTCTTCTAATCCATCAGACAATCAGCTGCCACACCCAACGTTCCTAACAATGGAATATTATCTGCCCCTGTATAGATTTCAGCCCGGGGGCTCATGAGATCCAATATACATTGTGGTTAGTTCAGCAGCTGAAGAGATCAATCATCATCTTCAGACACAAATGTGTTTAGAAAGGTTTTAAATGTATCTGTAGGAAGAGCCGATTACGCATCGTGAGCCCCTTCCAGAAGCGCGCATTCGCTAAAATAGGTGAAGGTCGCCCTCTTGTGGCCAAATTACGAATGAACCCCTCACACAATAGCTCACACCCAAACACATGCCTAATACTATGAACCTGATTCCCTAAACTGCCAAAGGTAAAAAAAAAATGAATAATTTAACTTTGCTCGGTCATTTGTAATTGATACCAGAAAGTTTTCACGTCACAAGTGTTCATGTACTGCATGTTAGCTTGTAAATTAGGATGGGGGTATCATTTGCCTTTTGCAGTGACCATGCATTGAAAAAGTTTACCCCAACTTTACTATATGGCAGTGGTTCCCACCTGTGTAACCTCAGGACCCACATTTGTCCTTAGTCATTAAGTTGCACTGCAATGGAACACATGGCATTGCGGTACCGTCAGGGGCGTAACTAGAAATCACAGAGCCCCATAGCAAAATGTTGTATTTCTAGTTACACCCTTGCAGAGCCCACCTGATATACCAAACAGCCCACCTGAGAGTGATCCTGCAGAGCCCACCATAGATTGTCTATGGTGGGCTCTGCAGGGTCACCCTCAGGTGAGCTATGTGGGCTCTTCAAGGGGTGTAACTAGAAATCACAGGGCACCATACAAAATTTTGCTATGGGGCCTCGTGATTTCTAGTTACCCCAGGATTATAAGTATTCTGAATACTAAGGTGGGCTGCACCCAGTGGTGTATCTATGATTTTGGCTTCGGCCGCACACGGCACCTTACTAGTCAGTGACAGCCAGCACCCTGATATGCCATAGCGACCCAGGCGGCCCGCACGGCATCAGAGGGATGCCCTGGCCGGGCCCCCCTGTGCCCGAGTCCCATAGCGCTGCCTGGGTCGCTATGGCGATTGTAACTCCACTGGGTACTGCGCGGGACGTGCATTTGGGGTGCCATTTAAATGAATGGCAACGCAATGCACCTCCCGCACCAGAACACACGGTAGGTGCGATTGCGTGGTAGAATGCGTTAATCACACAGGACTGTGCAACTAACGTACTGTACTAGTGTGAACGGGCCCTCAAAAACACTGACAGACGCACAGAACCAGAGACACAATTTCACACACTCACAGGCAGCCAAGCACACACATACATAGTCCCCAAAAATGTTTTAAGATCCACCCAGTCTCCCTACCTTATGAAAACTGGAGTGGATCCTCAGCCTGGGGTCCAGTGTTGGCTGCTGTGCTGTGACGGAGCTCCGTCCATATGTGCATGGCTGTACAGTTCCCTTGTGTGCCCTGTAGAGGTTCCGGGAGCCAGAATGTGATGTCACTCCGGTCCAGGCACCTCTACAGGTCATGCAAGGGAGCTGTAAGCAATGCACGTATGGATGGAGCTCCCTCGCGGCCATAACTCCAGCCAACGCCACCTCAAGCTGACACTCAGCAGCGGGCAGCCTATTATGAATGGCTGCTCGCTGCCGGAACTGTCAGTGCTGAGCTAGGGAAAGGATGAGGAGCCTCTCACCTAGCGCAGTGGAGGGCACAAGACGACCCATTGAACACGGGGTCACAACACACTTTGGGGGAGCGACTCACCAGTTCAGAACCACGGCTATATGGAACATCAATGCATTTATAGAAGTTGATCATATTCTTTAAACTTTTTTCGATATCTACAAGTAAAGCACTTCCCTAACTCACTGATCAAGATATCGCAGGATACAGCATCCATGATGCTTTTCAAAAAGATCTGCCCTAATGACCCCCGCCGCTCACCGGGACTGATCTCTTTACTATATAGTCTACTTATTTCTGGAGCGAGTCCACCTCATCATGCTTATATGGACCTATGGCAAGAGGAGCTCGGCTCTTTCATTGACGCAGACACTTGGGCCCAACGATGGAACTCTACTAAGTACCAACAACGCTTGTGGCAGTGGAGATGAACTATACAGTACTCTTTTATTGGTACATGGTCCCGAGTCAACGTAATCTTCCTGTGATGGTAGATTATTTCAAGGATGTTCAGGTAATGGAACCTACATACATACACTGAGTGGCCAGATTATTATGACCACCTGACGTTTGTAGGCAAATTAGCTATAATTTGGCGCTGAAGTTGCTAGAGGGCCAGACCATTATAAATAGGGAAGCAGGTTGTTTACCACGACAGTAGAAGTGATTTGTTTCTGAAGATACGGGGAAACAACACGATTTAACAGCCTTTGAACGCGGGATGATTGTTGGCGCTCGGAGACATGGAGCGAGTATCAGCAAAACAGCAGAATTCGTTAAATGTTCAAGAGCAGCTGTTGTTAAAGTATTTAAAGACCGGACTGCCAGCCGAAAATCTGGGTGTGAACGTGCGAATTGTGGCCGTCAGCGACTAGTCAATGTTAGGGCAGAACGGAGAGTGGTGCTGAGTTCCCGGGTCTGTACACCCGCTGTGCCCATTATGAGGGGCTCCCACCATTCCTGTGCTGAGTTCCCGGGTCTGTACACCCGCTGTGCCCATTATGAGGAGCTCCCCCCATTCCTGTGCTGAGTTCCCGGGTCTGTACACCCGCTGTGCCCATTATGAGGAGCTCCCCCCATTCCTGTGCTGAGTTCCCGGGTCTGTACACCTGCTGTGCCCATTATGAGGAGCTCCCATGATCAGAAGGAGCTGGAACACACAAAACTCCCAGTCAACAGAACAGGGAGCAAGGGTTAAGAACAACTTTCCCCGAAGTTCTGCTTTAACTTTCCAGTGGCTGCAGTTTGACCATACAGATGTGTATTGCACTGTTAAATGTGTGTGGGTGATGCACCCTCTAGTGGCAAAAGACATGCACACAATACATTAAAACGAGCAATAGTAAGTTAACGAATGAGTTGACTGGAAAATACTATAGTCAAAGCGCCACATGCCTGGTCCAATATGAGAACACTATTAGGGAAATCAGGGACTTTCAAGGAGCTGCAATTGATTTACACATATAATACAGCAAAAAGGTAAAAACAGCACAATAAAAAAAGTTCATGACGTATGCTGGCAGACAATGAGAATAGCGACAATTGTTGCCTAGTACATAGGCAACCCCCCACATAAATGCCCTCAATACCCCACTGATCAGCAGATTTACATATCTTTACACTTCAATGCATGAAAGTTCTTTTGAAGCTTATTTTATCAATTTTCTGCTTTAAGATTTACATTTTAAAAATAAACTGGCATTTCTGTATATGTAAAGTGTTTTGTTTTTTTTCTTCTTAATGCAAGCAGAGTAGGTACCTGAATGTGACTTGCAATCAGCCTCCTGCAGTTCCTGTACAGCAGAGCTCAGACTGTAAGGAAGAAGCAGCACCAGTAGTCAATCAGTTCATGTAAAAAATATGATAGGAGGAAAAAGTGACATAAAATTGTGCTCATCATGGGGCAGCACAGTGGCTCTGTGGTTATCACATCTGGCTTATGTACTGGGGGCCCCCCAGTTCCAATCCCGGTCGGGACACTATCTACAAGGAGTTTGCATTTTCTCCCTGTGCTTGTGTGGGTTTCCACCGGGTAATCTGTTTTTCCTCCCACACTCCAAAGACATGCTGGTAGGTTAATTGTCTCCTCTCTAAATGGGCCATGTATGCAATATGAACCTTAGATTGTAAGCACCTTGAAGGCAGGGACTGATGTGAATGTGCAGTATGTAAAGCGTCGTGCAAAATTGCCAGCACTGTATAAATACCTGTAATAAATAAATAAATAAATCACGGTGCTGCTTCTCCTTTACTGTGTAGTCACAGGCTGGGGGGTGGATTCATAACAACCTAAACTAAATGGAAGATGTTTGGATATAGCCGGCTGTCATTCAACCTAGAACACTGAGGACATCTTGTGGTGGAAAAGGAGTACTGCAGGGGAGCAGCTAAAGATTGAAGCAAAAGCTGCATTTTTTCTTTAACTTTCTTTAATTTTTTAATGGGTTATTCAATTTTTTTTCACATTTAAATACAGTTCTTCCTGATTAGCCCCCCTGATCTAAGGTAACCCCCCTCTCGCCTTAGCTCCAGACAGGAGACACTCAGGAGACCTGCAGGTACATATATACAGTATGTGGGCTGGGGGCATGGATAACTTTGGGGCAGGGGTGGGCAACTCCCGCCCTCAAGCTGTTGTCGAACTGTCGAAGTCCCATGAAGCATTGCAAGACTGACAGTTACAGGCAGTGGCTTAACAATCGCCATAGCGACCCAGGCGGCCGATATGGGGCCCAGGCACAGGGGGGCCCGGCCAGGGCATCCCTCTGATGCCGTGTGGGCCGCCTGGGTCGCTATGGCATGTAAGGGTGCTGGCAGTCACTGACACAGCTCAGCAGCGGCGTTTCCCCTCACAGGCGCTGCAGAGCTGTGTCAGTGACAGCCAGCAGCTACGGCAGAAGAGGCCGGCGTCCGCAGTGAAGGAGGAGGCAGGGCCCGCCTAAGAGCAACCCCGCCTCCTCTTACATCACTGGCCAGCGACCTAAGAGCAGGTGGGGCCAGTGATGTAAGAGGAGGCGGGGCCCATCGATAGAAGAGGAGGGGGAAGAGGAGGCGGGGCCCGGCAACCACAGAGGCGGACAGCGCTGACAGGTAAGAGGTGTGCAGCCCATCTGAGGCCCTGCAGAGCCCACTATAGAGAGTCTATGGTGGGCTCTGCAGGGTCACTCTCAGGTGGGCTGTTTGGTATATCAGGTGAGCTCTGCAAGTGGCATAACTAGCAATCACGGGGGCCCCATACAAAATTTTGCTATGGGGCCCTGTGATTTCTAGTTACGCCCCTGGTTACAGGCATGACTCCCAGAGGCATGTTGGGATTTGCAATTAAAGCACAGCTGGAGGGCTGGAGTTGCCTACCCCTGCTTTAGGGGAAGAGGCCGGAAGGCATTAAGTTAACAAGCTACAAAACGAGCAGCTCTAGTTGTGTGATGTAGCAGAACTACAACACCCAGCATGACATGCCATAGGGCTGCCTAACAATGATCTACTGGATACATTGAGATCTATGAGCCGATACCTTGCCCAGCCTTCATCTTTACCTCCTCCTAGGTTCACACTGCTCCAGCTTTTGATATGACTATTGTATCTCTTTCTTGGCAGGAAAGGAAGTAACATTTGACTCTTCGTCGTAGCGCCGTGTCCTCCGGTACTCATCTTGTGTTTCAGATCTCTCCTCCGCTGCCAGAGCTGCTGAGAACTGAAGCGGACAGTTTAACAGGAAGGTTCTGGAAAACCTTCATCGGCATGCGGGAAAGTCATCCTTCGGGAAACTGCTAACCATTTGTATGACAGAAGTCAGTCTATTCGGAGAATACACCGTACGCTGCCGACCTGACCCCTTCCCATGGCGAGATAACAAATTGCGCGTGTGATTCTGGCAGGTTGTTTTTTTTGTTAACGGCCTTCAAATGAGTGGAGCTAATTTACTGGACTCGGAGCCATACATTTAAAGCGGAACGCCAGCCACCAAATGCATAGTTTCTGTATATACGAGGGAGATTTAAAAAGTAAAGGCGAAATACATTGAACGGCTTTACTATTAAAGTAATATTAATATTAATAGTAAGATTTACTATTACTTCTATAAGTAACTGTGAGCCCCTGAATCAGTGGCATCACAAGGGGGGGGTGAGGGGGTGTGCGGCCCGCAACCGAGTGACACCAAAATGATTGACAGTCATTTTGGTGTCATGCCCTCTGAAAAGTCGGGCAGGGAGGAGGGGACCCGGCAGCATACCTTATCCCGCCAGGTGAACATCCCCTCCTCTTTCTGCAAAAAATGGTTCTCGCACAGGGTCCCTTTACTACCCACATCCATACTTCTTGTTGAGTGGAGTTTGTGCTTATGCCACAACTTCTGTTCAAGTGCTCCCCTCAAATGTTCTATCTACTATATCCAGATCTTCTCTTTGTATCTCCTTTGGTGTGATGTACTATTTAAGTTTCGATGGAAGGGTCATACAGGTCTGCAGCCTGGATTTTTTTAATATTATCAATAGTCATACGGAGACTGCTTCAGAATATCCCTTCAAGTCTTTATCAGTCGGCACCCCACTGAGCCTATAATTATCACCCTTTCACTATATTTGCAATATTATTTATCTAATAATAACTAAAGAATGTTTAAATTCGCACAGCACAAATGTTCACAGATATTGTTAATAAATAAACCACAAAGTGTTGCCTGGAGTTCTGCTTTAATATCTGGAGCCATGTTACACTGTATACGATAGCAAAAAAAAATGTACAGGCCAAGATGTGACTGTGCTATGCCTGATGAAGGGACCCTGCGTGGCCCCAAAAGCGCTTGTGTATGTGACATGATTCTTCAATAAATCCACGACTGATGATTCTCTGAGGAATTTGGTGTGCTGGTGACGTTTCTCTTTACAAGATGTGACTGTGATATGAATGAATGGACTCTACACCTTGCTTCTCGTACAGTAAATGATGATCGTGTCTGGTGTGTGCTGTATATCAGCTATGATAACAATCTAGCCTTCGTTACGCAGCAACATTTCAACTATGATGAATTATAAGAATGTCTCCTTTGTTGCAGCCACTTGATGGCAGTCAAAGCAAGAAGACTGCACCATTCTAAATTTCCAGCACTTCAAAGTACAGCACTGTGCCGCGACTGGGAATACCTCAAAGGAGCCTGTGAGGTTAGAAATACAGGGGCTGCTGACTTGTTTTTGAAGGCTCAGGGGCTGTGACCTTCCTTCGCTACTTAGCAGGTCGCTAGCCCAGAGTACGAATGCTGGTCAGGTATCCCGGGCACTTTATTGGCTGCTTGTTTCAGGTCACTGGATATCAGCTTTGGAATTACCGGATCATCTGGGACAGTTTCCATTTTTCTATCTATACAGTGTGGGGGTGAGGTAGAGGAAGGACATCCAATTTCTTAAAAAAACACAATCTGCTTATTCCAGGCAAGAGTAACATGCATGGTACAGGCATCCAGCCATAATGTAAAGCAACGATCTGCTCAAGTGAACCCTACTGAGTCCTTGTGGAGGCAAAGTCTCTTGTTCAAGGTAATGTTCCTTTCTGGGAACATTTTATCTCTTCACGATACCACTTGGCGCTGAGCCTCAAGGATGTGATAGCATTTTATGTTAACTTTTTCACCCGGCTCGTTCACTATATCATGATATCATGTTTCAAACTGACATTAGGCCAGGTAAGTTGGAGAAGAACTCTCTGTTTCTTAGAAGCAATTCCTTTGTTGTCCTGTTTTCGGCTAACTTACAGGGCTTCGTCGAATTACCATTGTTGGCCCTGTTCCAGTCATGGTGGTTTGGACCTGTAAGGGCCCTTCCAAGGTTTAAGTTCTCATTATATTTTTGGTAGGGTTTTCTTTTACCAGGTTGATGTACTCTATAGTTTGCCTCTACAATATCATTGGGGCAATGCCATTTTGCCAAAAAATGACTGTAGGAACCAGCACAAACACTCTGTCACCAGGTGTAATTGTTTGGATCTTGGAGGAGCGGTAATACACCCGAGATTGAGCTTGCTGGACCTATTGTAAGTGGTCTTTAACAATTGGTATAACCTTCTCTATACTGGCCTGCATTTGGGCCAAGCACTCTACCACGCTTTTGAACGGAGTTACCTGCTGCTCCTAAGTGTCGTTAGCAATATCTAAGAGGCCCCTTGTATACTGAGCTTACACTAACCCAAAGGTGAAAACCCTGTGGAGGCTCGTGGTACCTCCCATATGGAAAACATGAGCAAGGGGAGCAGCCAGTGAATGCCTGGGAACTATAACCTGAAGAAAGTAATCTGTGGACAAGTAACGCTCTACCAGGGCCATCAGCCCCTCAACATCTTTGGGTTCAGCTGGCTGCAAACTGCTGTATGCAGGTGGGGAGGGCTCTCATAAAGTAGTACAAAAGGACTCTGTCCACTATGTGGGGTTGTGGTGGTGAGCTGTAATCATTTCCACATGAATTAGGGGGAAAAAAATCTAGGACCTTACTGGTTTGCCCACAATAAACACCCAAGCATGGACATACCGAGCACTCAAAGCCATTGCTACCCCAATGTAGACCAGGATCTCCGCTTTAGGTCATTATATGCTGCCTGGCTTCCTGATTGGCCAGGAAGCCACCTCCCTGTTACCTCGTCATCAGGGAGCATGGAACCAGGTTCCTGATTGGTCAGGAATCTGGCCAATCAGGAAGCTGGGCAGCAAGTCATTAACCGCCCTCCAGCTTCCTGATTGGCCAGAAAGCCGCCTCCATGCTTGCTCATCACCTGGTGATGAGGTAGCATGGAGGCGGCTTCCTGGCCAATCAGGAAGCCAGGCGCCGTGTAATGACTTGCCGCCCATCTTCCCGATTGGTCGGGAAGCTGGCCAATTAGAAAGCCAAGCAGGGAGTCATTACCCACCCCCGGTTTCTTGATTGGCCAGAAATCTGGCTCCATGCTTCCTCGTCGCCTGGTGACGAAGGAGCATGGAGACGGCTTCCCGGCTATTCAGGATACGGCTTCCTGGCTAATCGGGAGGCCGGGCGGCGAGTCATTACACGCCACCGGCTTCCGTAATGGGACTTCCGATATCGGTATCAGCAAATACCAAAAAAAAAATATCAGTACTCGTACTTAATACCGAAAAACCGGTATCGGTGCATCCCAAGTTTTAGTAAATAGTAACACTTTTGGCAGGCAAATAGAACTTTTTTTTTAGATATCTGTACATCAGACCAAAAAGAGGCACAACTGAGGAGGAAAGAGGGACAGAGGGATTTGGTTCCAAATGAGGGACAATTGGGAGGTATGGGGAAGGGCTGCCACTCTACACATTTCATGCCCCTCGTCATTCCGCTCAGTCAGTTTTATAAATCTCTACCACACTTCACAGCCCGAAAGATGGATCTCCTATTTCTGGGTCCTGTACCCAATGGAGGGAGTCATGTTGAAGGGTAATGTAAAGAAATTAAAAGTGGGAAATAAAAACAATATATGAAAGTGTTTCTTTGTCCCGTTCTTAAAGGGGGACCTTCCATGCATAGGTATTGTCTTCTTCCCTGCTAAGAGATAAAGAATCTCAGTCCAAAATGATTTTGTTGATGTTCAAGCATCATGTCAAACAAAGGTTTTGGCACCGCACAGGGTCACTTCATCAGGCATAGTATGAGTAGGCATGTGAGTACACTTCCCTGCAAGCCCCCTACCGTTAAAACGAATAAGAAAAAACATTAACAGTAAAGATTCATAAAAAATAAACTACTCGCCTTCCCAGAGGTGTGGGTGACTTCATTGCCCCTCATTGTTTCCTCCTGGCCACTCAAAATCTCATGAGAATGCACTCCTGCATTTAAGTGAGGTGAATTCTCTCTTGATTTTTGGTGCCCAGCTATCCCAGTAAGCAGCCAGACACCACAGCAACATTACCCACACC
Organism: Nanorana parkeri; assembly: GCF_000935625.1. Classification (NCBI taxonomy): domain Eukaryota; kingdom Metazoa; phylum Chordata; class Amphibia; order Anura; family Dicroglossidae; genus Nanorana; species Nanorana parkeri. The sequence continues at coordinate 773,171 of NW_017307049.1, read as the reverse complement.
TCCTGAAAGTCGGGATCGGAGATAGTAGTTTCCTTTTCTTATGTCTAATAAAACTTTATCGTTAACGTTTTACTTACAGCTTATTTTTTTACCGTAGCGTACTCATACTCCTACTCATACTATGCCTGATGAAGGACCCTGCGTGGTCCTGAAATATTGTTATCTGTTTGACATGATTTTTTCTTTAATTCTAACTTTTTTTAATAGAATAGTTTACACAAAAGATACAAGGGAGAAAACGCAAACATTCAGCACTACAGCAAATTCAAACAAAATATTCACACCCACCAAAAATAAGTAGTGCTCGCATGACACCCACAGTTAAGCTCACCCAAGTTAAATGCAACCTCTCCAAAGGCAGCACAAGCACCACAGAAAGTCCACCACAATAGGAGGTGAGAATGAGTGATGAAGGGGGACCTCAGCTTCCTAACCCCATAATGGTGGACAAACCAGGCTCCAGTTATCCTCCAGGACCCATCGTTGTAGGGTGGCTGTAAGCCCGTAGGCAGAAGAAAGAGAAAGTCAACAAGAAAGAGAGAGAGAGAGAGTAGAGAATAAGAAAGAGAGAGTGTGCCCAAACCAGCTGTAGTTAGAGAGAGGAGAAGACCCTACCACCACCACCACAAATATCCAATTAAGAGATAATAGTTGAGAAATGAGGGGAAGCCAAGATAGCGATCCAGACAACCCAAGTAGCACCATAAGTTGGATACCCATCATGACATAGTGCCAACAGTTCTTCCAGCCTTTGCCATTGTGCACACACTTCCGACAGCGTTGGAAGCATGGAGGACTTCCAGTGTTGGGGAATAACATTTCTCATGACCTGCAAGGAAAATCTTAACAGATTTTGGCTTCAGTGATAGATCCCGAGGAATGGATAAGTGAGCCATGGTGGGAGTAGCTTCAATTTGAGTATCCATGACATTTTTTACTGATAATTTTGTCGGGCTGGTGGTGGTGGGGCTGAGAGAAAAGTGGACCTTCTGTTTTTCAAGGAAAACCCTGTTTAAAGGGACCCCAGAGCAATGGCTGCTCACTTTATATAAAGTCGGCTTGTCCCTGGTATAATTAACCCTTCCAAATGCAAATCTTTCTCTCTCTCTCTCTCTCTCTCTCTCTCTCTCTCTCTCTCTCTCTCTCTCTCTCTCCTGTAAGACGATCACGCCTCAAGCCCACTTTAGTTATACATTTATGTAAAATAATGGATGGAGAGTGAGAGTGGAAGAAGGAGAGCTTATTAAAAACAAAAAAAAAGGACTTGGCAAGCGAGAGACTATACATTTAATTAAGTCCCTTTAATAAAGGCAGGTGTTCCTCACAGGCCATTTAATCATGCGACCAGACACACGATCCACCACGTGTTTGGCTGTCAATGGGACTGTTCGGATCTGAGCACTGCATTTGCATAGCAGATTGTAATAGCAATGCAGGGTAAGAAAAGAATGTTGTGTGACACTGGGGGTGGGGGGAATAATCTGTGCATTGAAAATATTTCCAGTATGAAGGTAAGGAGTAGATAGGGTTCTTAGCAAAATATGGTTAAAAAATAGTATAATATTATCATTTGCACATTAGTGGTTGGTGGTTGCATGTCAGTAAAAATTGTTTACAGTCAGGCCATGTAAATGTGTGTGCTAACTGTCTGTGTACAAACTATGAATGACCCTATGGGTGATAGCCACATACTTCTTAGTACTCAAAGGACACTAGGTGTCCTAGCAACCAAAGGACACCAAGAGGCAATAGCTGCCTGCATCCTAACAACTAAAGGACACTAAGCAGCAATAGTTACCTGCACCCTAGCAACCAAAGGACACTAAGCAGCAATAGCCACTTATATCCTAGCAACCAAAGGATACTAAGCAGCAATTGTTGCCTGCATCCTAGCAACCAAAACGACACTAAGCAGCAATAGCCACCAAATCCTATCAACCAAACGACTCTAAGCAGCAATAGCTGGCTGTGTACTAGCAACCAAAGGACACTAAGAGGCAATAGCTGCCTATGTCCTAGCAACCAAAGGACACTACGCAGCAAGGGTCGCCTGTGTCCAACCAACCTAAGGACACTAAGAGGCAATAGCAGCCTGAATCCTAGCAACCAAAGGACACTAAGCAACAATAGCCACCTATATCCTAGCAACCAAAGGACACTAAGGAGCAATAGTCGCCTGTGTCCTAGCAACCAAAGGACACAAGACGACACATGTAAATGTTAGCACAAACATTACATGTGTAAAGAGCATGGATAAGATTCTACAAAGAAATTCCCTACCCGCATGATTATAAGTAAAATCATTCACCAGTGTGCATGAGCCCTTGCACACTGGGTAAAACCAGGTGAGCCTCATTTTCTGTCTGGAGGATGTCCAGCAGCAGCAAGCACTTTCCTTCCCAGTCTGACTATCCCTGGCCTGCCCCTTCCAGTTATTGGATTTCAGTTCTTTTAATCATGGAGGCTCAGCATCACATGGACATTACCTATGGTGGTCTGTGTGCAAATACATCCTGCCTAGGAATGCCCACTCCTCCGGACAGACATCCAACCATCAAGGCATCTGGATATTTGCATAACTTCTCCCAAGAGCCAGCCCACTGCTTGCATCAGGACTGAGGACTCTTGAGTAGAGTACTGAGGCAGGGTAATGTGATGGTTTCACGAGCACCCTGCCCGCAACTCCCACTAGGCATAATCTGAGGGAAATACTTCCTCCTGCCTGCAGCATACTGATGACATCATCTCCTCCTAAGAAAAATCACTGGATTGGAACAAGGCACGGCAAAGTCACCTGACATGAGCTTAAAGGTGGCTTTTTCATGCAAAAAGGTGGACTTTTTACAAAAATACAATTTTTGAACAGTCGGACCACTGTGTAAAGTCTTCACCAGCACATCTCAAAGATTCTCAATGGAGTTAAGGTCTGGACTCAGTGGTGGCCAATCCATGTGACAATGATGTCTCATGTTCCCTGAACCACTCTTTCACAATCTGAGCCCGATGGATCCTGGCATTGTCATCTTGGAATATGCCCAATGTGCCATCAGGGAAGAAAAAATCCATTGATGGAAAAACCTGGTCATTCAGTATATTCCGGTCGGCAGCTGACCTGATTTTTTGGACACATAACATTTCTGAACCTAGACCTGAGCACCTTAAAGCAATCTCTATAGCTCTTACCTATTTGCTTAGCTAAATCCAAGTGATTACTTTTTTTTTTTTTTTTGGCCAGGCAGTGTATATTGCGGCATGTGTGACCTCTCAGGAATTTATTTGTAAAGATAATGGGAGGTTCCCTTTAAGGAAAAAAGTTTGTAGAGCGTCCTGAACAAAACTTTCTTCAACAAAATGCCTGTTGGGTCATCTGCCTTAACTGGCAGACACCGAAGATAACATTTAATTTCTGCTTTATCTTGGCATCTTCCGTTCATTACCAGCTCTGCCCACGAAAATCTATAGAAGACGAGTGAGACAAATGAGCATCTGCTAAACATGGCAGAATTGGCATGTGTCTGTTACAGTAGGACAGATCAATGCCGAATCGTATCCCTGACACCATATATGAAACCCCTGGCCTTAGCCGTGTGGCCACCACGTTCCCCCATCCACCTGCAAGGGCACTGGGGTTGCTGGGGGTTCACCTGGCGTTTTGTCTCAGCGGACATCTGCTTCCTCTGAAGCCCTAAATGCCCTCGGAAAACAAGCTCAGGCTCTAATTAAATTATCTGGATGGCGTGTGTTACAGAATTGTTGTCTGTTGGTTGGCAGTGGATCTCAGGATATGCGTTGTACCTTCTGTCACAACTCCGTTCACATCCAAGAACGAGACTTGTACACTGGGCTTATTCTGACTGTTGGCTCAACATATGGTGGAATCTTTGGCAACGACAAGTCCAAATCAATTAAACATGAAAGTATGGAATATTAAAAAAATGCAATCAAAATTAAAAAAATGTGATTTACAGTTATAAAGAAAATCTGAGTGTGTCACCTTTAATGTACCTATATGGAGGACTGGAAACTGTAACCTACGTAGAAGGGAAATGGGCGAGAGTTTGGAAGACTCATAGTTATATACTGTACACTCGCTGTGTGTTAATGACTGTTCACATGTATAGTGAGTGAAATGTGAAGGAAACAAGGGAGAGAAGACAGATGGCTGAACACAGCAATGGCACAGAGGAGAATCTGCGTATAGATACAACATACCAAATATATGTGAAACTGACTACATCAAATATAGATGTGCATATACAGTATATCGAGAACGCTGCACTAATGGAATAGATACAGTATATAATAGAGAGATACAGTAGATAGATAGATAGATAGATAGATAGATAGATAGATAGATAGATAGATAGATAGATAGATAGATAGATAGATAGATCATGGAGTCGCCCACCGCAGGCAATCGAGCTTTGGGTGCCATTATTTTCTAATGACAAACAAGTGAATACTAAAAAAGCCACGCGTTGTGTGTCGCAAAAAAAGGTACTTGTACCTTTATTTAGCGATTGCTGTGCCGATGTCACCCCATTGAAATCAATGGGGCCGCGCGGCAACCGCTGTGTGCAAGTGTGAACCTAGCCTGAAGCGTATTTCACTCTCACTGCAAAGTCCACTTAATTAGTAAGGACGCCCCCGCATCTTAAACCACTGTGGTTAAACACCTGGGGGGTGGGAGAAAGTTAATCAAATGCTTGTTTTTTTTCCCCGACCTCTGTGCTGAAGTAGGGGGTAATAGCAACGGATGGATAATATCCCGGGAATACCAAGAACCCCAAATCACGCAAGATGGTGCTAAAGCACTGTGAAGTAGCATCTTCATCTTCTTGTTTATTAACCAAACACAGTTTTTATCTTTTACATTTATTTGGGACTTTTGGGATTTGTTTTGTTGTTGTGCACTAAAATATCAAAAATATAGATTTGATAAACATCTGCGTACTTACATTATATGGCCATGTGCTGAGTAGGGATGGGCTGCATGTTCGAGTCGAACATAGGTTCGACTCGAACATAGCCTGTTCTAGCGTTCGCTGAACGCCGAACATTACGGGAACATCCCACAATGCACTGCGCCATACATCATACAGATGCGCCACTTTATGGTCAGTGAAAGGGGACCCCCCCAGGCACCATATATAATGGAATTTTTCATTTTTAATGTTTCATTTTAAGTGATGTTAAATCACTGCTCCTTTAAAAATTGTATTTTTTAAAAGTGTTTTTTTCATTGATACATGTCCCCCAGGGCAGTACCCGGATCCCCATACGCTTTTTATGGCCAATAAATTGCATATAAGGCTTCAAAATGGGGACATTTAATTTTCTGAGTTCTACCCCCATAGACTTGCATTGAGTTCTAAGTTCGAATTAGAACTTTTTTCATGTTCTAAAGTTCGAGTTAGAACCGAACACGGGGGTGTTTGGCTCATCCCTAGTGCTGAGGTGTTTACAGTGAAGGGTTCTGTTAAGCCCCGATAATACTAAGAAGATTTAGACAATTGTGGTCTTCCAACCTTATGGTAACATTTTGGCGAAGATCTTTTTCTGTTCTAGCATGGCTGTGCCCGAAGTCAGCTCCATAAGGACATGGTTTGGTTAGTTTGGTGTTGAGGAACATGAGTGTCCTGCACAGAGCCCTAATGAAAATCCATGGACCCATCGCACTCCTGACCGCTTGTTCCACAAAAATCCAGATGGGTGCTGCGGTAGTCAACGGATGGCAACTTTTATATGCATATGTAGAAACAGGGACACCGGCACTCCAAATGCAGTTCAAATGCGTCTATTTATTGATGTAGATGCAGCATATCACACTGGTGCAACATTTATGGGTGTCGCAGGATCCCCTTCCTCAGGCAAAAACATGAGCACAAAGCCCTGACCTTAATCTTGCTGAACACATTTGGGATGGAGTGGAATGCCTGCGCAGATTGTGAGCCAGGTCGTCTCATCCAGCCTCAGTATTTGACTTCATAGATGCTCTTTTTGCAGAATGGGCAGAAATTCCCACAGACACGCTCGAAAATCTGGTGGACAGTCTTCCCAGAAGAGTGGAGGTTATCAAAGAATGAGCAACTCCATATTATTACTGCCCATAGTTTTGGAATGGGATATCCAACAAGCCCACATAGGTGTGATGTACATGTAGGAAGTAGAAAGCCAGGCTCTGACAACTTTCAAGGGACTTACACCCAGTCATTGGTTCAGATATGTGGATGGTGTCTTCAAACCTCTGGCCATATAGTGTATCACGCAACATACAGATTTAGCTGTACCATAAATAAATGTTACTTGTCCTGTGCTTTCAGAAATTAAGTTTCCTGGGAACCTTCGAGTCTGATGTGCAAAATGGGAGCTGGGTCCCAGCAACGAAAGGGTTAGACCTATTTATGGAAAGAAGCACCTGCTGTCCTATACAAAAGATTTATCCTGATTTCCCCTTGTCTCCGGATCTTGCAACTCCCAAACATATTGCACGAAAACATACAATTACCATTTTACATATCTTGAAATCCTGAGAATTGATACACTCTGTTCTACAGCAGCATCTTACATAACCACGGGACATTCTGTCTCAGTCTCCCGCATATTTATGCATTACATCTATTTGTACATGGTGATTCAAATATGTTCCTCCTTTGCAAGAGACATAAGAACGGTAACCTGACAAAAGGGTTCTTCTAGCTTGCAGGACAGCTTTACCGAGTGCTACATGCATCTAAGCTGACCCTATGACCTAAAGCCTCAGCAATGAAAAGCGTCAAATCTTTCTTACCAAAAATGTTTGTCCATGTGACTGCAAAATAACTGCGCTCGTCCCCTGTGTTGGCAGCTGAACTACAGGCTAAACAAGTCTTATCTACATACAAGAGGCAGGTATATACTATACTATAGTTGAATGTTGGCATCTAGAGCTGTGCAGTAATCCAGTGTGACATTTGGAGCTTCCTGCACAAGTTTCCAATGTGTCCTTTGCGGAGCAAATCAAAGAAAAAACTGTGATATCACAGTGTTCATGTATGTTCCACATATGTACCCCATTTAAGATGAGACTCTTCAAAAGCTCATATATTATACCAGTAGTAAATTTCCAGAACTAGGATCATTGGGGAGGAGGGATAGTTATTGCCTTAGGGTCACAGCCCCATAAAGGTTATTAGCTCTCAATATCAACATCCAAAGTCGCATCGTCATCACAACCCCGTCATGAACAGATGGGCAGCAGAGGTATCAACTGGGAAAGGAGAAGAAAAGTCAAAGTCGAAGCCAAGGTCCTGATCAGATGGACAGAAGAGGTACCAATTGGGAAAGTAGAAGCAAAGTAAGAGTCCAAGCCAAGGTCCTGATCAAATGAGCAGCAGAAGTACTGATTTGGAAAGCAGTAGCAAAGTCAGAGTCCACACCCAAGGTCCTAATCAGAAGGGCAGCAGAGGTATCAATTGGGTAAGCAGAAGCAAAGTCAGAGTCCAGGCCAAAGTCCTGATCAGAAGGGCACCAGGGTACCAAATAGGAAAGCAGAAGAAAAGTCAGAGTCTAGGCCAAGGTCCTGATCAGAAGGGCAGCAGAAGTACCCACTGGGAAAGCAGAGGCAAAGTCAGGGTCCAGGCCATAGTCCTGATCAGAAGGGCAGCAGAGATACCAACTGGGAAAGCAGTAGAAAGTCAGAGTCCAGGCCAAGGTTCCAATAAGAAGGACAGCAGAGGTACCAATTGGGAAAGCAGAAGCAAAGTCAGAGTCCAGGCCAATGTCCTGATCAGAAGGGCAGCAGAGGTACCAAATAGGAAAGCAGAAGAAAAGTCAGAGTCTAGGCCAAGGTCCTGATCAGAAGGGCAGCAGAAGTACCCACTGGGAAAGCAGAGGCAAAGTCAGGGTCCAGGACAAAGTCCTGATCAGATGGGCAGTACCAAGACAGCAGACAGAGGGTCAAGTCAGAACACCATACAACAATCGGAGACACTGATAAATGGAGTCAGGAGACAAGCCGGGTCAAACAGAGGATAGCAGATAGCAGAACGCGAGTCAGGTTATGAGTCATAAGAGCTGATGACCACATTCCTAGGTTGTCTGAGCTTTAAATAGGGTGCTTGGCACCAAAGCCAGTGCTGGACGTGCACGCTCACAGAAGGACATGAACATACACAGATGTGCACACTGCTGTAACCCTAAGCATTAATCCGTAGCCTGCAATAATCTCACATGCAGATCTTTAGGCACAGCCATGTGCCCGACCTTCATGACACTCTGTAAGGTTTTATCTTGTCCCCATGACTACGGTATGCTCATGGCCAAGTGTTTGAGGACCTTTGTTTCCCATCTGGTGTATTTGCACAAGGTTCTTTTAACCACGAATCATCCTGGCATGCAGCACCTTTCCAAGTATCAAAGATGAAAGTCTTATATTGCTGGGGATGCCTGCATTTTCCCCTCAAAATCTGTACAAGCGTCTAAGAAAAGCATGAATGGATTCACTTCACAAATGGGTAATGGGTGACTAATGACTATAGATATGAACTGGCCATTACAAACCCAATTTTGTGATGACAGTTTATGTATTATGCATTGCATTACCTCGAAGTTACAGTAGATGGGGCAGTGCCTCTATGCCAGAGTGAGACGAGTACTAGACTGATGTATCGGAAATTAAACCAAACAAATCCAAAATTTTACATGTATATGACGAAAAAATGTTTGGCACAATGGATCTGAAAGCTGATTTACTGACCCTGGGTCATGCCGATTCAATTTTTTGTGAACATTTGTTGGTTTCGGGCCATTTTAATTCCTGGTGATCTAACATGGGACCCATCATGGTACCATCCACAACTTCTACTGCTTTCCGATGCCTGTCTGAACCACTGTAAGAACATTTGGTTATTGCTTTGTTAGTACTTACTAATTATATAAGGGGAGGTTAGGGCTTGTGTAGATGGGACTTTGTTTATAAATTGTGCATTTTGCATGAGACATGGCACAGGTTTGGGTTCGGGATCACATTTGAGTTGCTTTTGCCTGCAACAGGATCTTACTAGAACCAACTGCGTCCACAGAACAGTAAGCTGGTGAAATGAAGCCTCAAGCAACACAATATATGTAAATAGACTTGAGATTAAAGCATTATTACGAACCCCTGGTCTGGGAGACTGAATGGTTGAGGAGGCTTCCCTTGCACCTCGTGTCTTATGGCATTTGAGGATGGTGGCAGAGGCCAGGCAGACACCGAGTGGCACGAGTGCCAGTGGTTGTGAAACGGTGCAAGTTGAAGGGTAATCCAGAAATCAAAGTCGAGGCATGCCGAGGTCAAAATCCAGGAGGTCATATGCGGTACCGAAGGAAGAGGCAGAACAATAATCTAAAAACAGTCAGAGGTCAAAAAGGCAGGCAGCAATCAAGGCAGGTGGTTGAGGCAGAAACAGGTCAAAATCCAGGCAAACGGTAATCTAATATTCAAGACAGGAAACAGGATACACACCACACACAGGAGCTGATAAGGCAATCCAGCAACTAAGTGACATGCTGGTTCGGTTTATATAGGGAAGTGAGCAAATCAAATACGGCACTTCCTGTGCGCCTTTGGCGCATTTTTCTTGGAACTCGCGCCGTATGCGCATCACTTCCGGTGCGCCATACTGCACGTCTTTCAATGGGAAATGCTCGTTGTGCGCATTGCGCGTGTTTTTCTTCTTAGCGGGACTTGGCGCATGCGCGGAACGGGCATGTTGCTTACAAGCATGCTTCAACGAGAAGAACATGGCATCACCTGGGTCCTGGATGTGACATGGAGGCCATTTAAAGAAGCTTTTGGAAAGGAGACCACAGGAAAAGGAGTGAGTGTGCTGGATGAGCAGGACAACCGAAGAGATAGGTCACAATTTCCCAACAAGCTCTGGAGGATCCTGACTGAAGGTGGACAGCAGAGGATGGAATAATGTTGTCTGTCGTGTACTGGGCCAGTCAAGCTGCCAACAATCATCCTTAACCAGTATCTTAAAATGTATCCTGGTGGCCGTTTGGATCAGGCAAAGCAGGGAGAGCTCAGCTCTGCAATGGCCAAGTAGTGTGTAAGCAATTTATGGCAGCATCTAACATCTCATGGAGGTGTGAGGCAGAGTCTTGTAACCTGTGTGGGCAATTGTTAGATCCCCTCAGTGATGTAAAAGGTGGGTGACATCAGAGACCCTCTATGTTGGACACAAGGCTTCCCTGCCAGTTTAAAAACATGGGAAAGAGCCTCTGTGCCTGCCTGCTATGACACACTCTATGATAAGTTATGCTAATCCTTTCTGCAAAACAGTAGATTCTGGCCCCAAACCATATTTTGTTATTGATGGATGATTTTTAATGTCAAGGATCCCAGCACAGGAAAGATAAGAGTTTACTTCATGGAGGATTAGTTTGAGGGTTACAGGGAGGGGTAGTGTTAGGGTTAAAGTGAGGGTAGGTGTAAGGGTTATAGGAAGGGAAGGTGTTAGAGTTATGGAGGGGGTTACTGTTAGGATTACAGTGAGAGATGGTGTTAGGGTTACAGAGGGGGTAATTGTTAGGGTTACAATGAAAGATTGCGTTCAGGTTATGGGGGAGGGTTAGTGTTACTGTTACAGAGAGGGTTAGTAGGGGGTGTACTGTAAAGGTTACAGGTAAGGTTAGTATTATTGTTGCAGGGAGGGTTAGTGTTAATGTTAAAGGGAGGGCTAGTTTAAGTTTTACAAGAAGCGTTAGTATTGGGGTTAGCGAGAGGGTTAAAGGCAGATTTAATATTAGGATGATAGAGAGGGTTAGCGTAAGGGTAACAGAAAGGGTTACTGTTAAGGCTATAGGGTTTTATAGAGTGAGTAGGTGTAAGGGTTGCAGAAAGGGTCGGTTTAGGGTTACAGGTAAAAGGGTTAGTGTTAGTGATACAGGCAGTGTTATTGTTAGTGTGAGGGTTACAAGGGGGGTTAGTGTCAGGGTTACAGGAAGGTTTAGTGTAAGGTCTCGTTCACACCTAGGTGTATTGCATATGCGTGTCTGTCGCGCGACCGTCGCGCGTTTTTTTACCGTGATTCGCTGTAAACAAGTTGCGCGACCGTCGCGCGTTTCCGAAGGCTACTTGGCTGTAGCCCAATGGAAACGCGCAAACAAAACGGCCCAAAGTAGTACCTGTACCTTTTCAGGCGTGGGCCGTTTTGTAGCGCGTTAGGGACGGGCGGAAATACGCCAAGGTGGGAACGAGACCATTGAATACAATGGGATTTATATTTTTGAGCGTTTTGTAGAGCGTTCGTCGAGCGTAGAACGCGCTACAAAACATTCAGGTGTGAACGAGGGCTAAGGGTTAGTGTGAGGTTTACAGGTAATGCTAGTGTTAATATGAGGGTTAGAGGTAGGGTTAGTGTTAGAGGAAGGCTTATTGTTAGGTTACAGGGAGGCTTAGTGTATGGGATAGTGTGAGGTTTAGTGTCAGGGTTACAAGGCAGGATAGTGTTAGGATTAAAGAGAAGGTTAGTGTTAGGGTTAAAGGGAGGGCTAGTGTGTTATAGTTATAGGAAGCCAGTGTTATGGGATATGAGCGGAGCCTTAGGGTAGGACCTTGCTCTTGCAGCATTTAGTAAAGAACTGTTAGCTCATACCAGTGTGTATATGTCTGGTCTCCTCAGAGAGTTATCATATTATTGTGTGGTATCAACTTGTATTCGTACCAGCTGCTGCCAGTGACATCATCCCTAGGCTGCAGCCCCTGGGCCAAATAAAAGTCATCTTCAGCTACCAGTGCAAAACTGATCTTGCCACTCCAAACAAAAGAAAAAGAAAAGGAATCATTATGTAGCCAGTTTTCCCCGTACAATCACTGAATCAAAAACCTTCATCTGCATTGCCCAAAGCCTTACCAGTCATCCATTTTCCCTTCAACTGGACACCTTCCTAGATGTACATTCACATACAGGGTGCCACAGAAAAGGTGCCGCTTGTGGCAAATCAGCAGAAAGGTGTTTGAGGTATTTTTCGCTTCTGCAGGAAAAAAAAACCTCAAAAATAACCCCCCCAAAAATGTTAATGTTCTAAACAAGGGGAAGACTGCAAATTACAGCAGATTTCCAGCCCGGAAAACCCATCCCAGGGGCCAACCATCCTCTGATTTATATTTAATATTTTCCTGCGCTATATTAAAAAAGGAAAAGAAAACAACAACACTAACCCTATGTTTTTATTTATATGTGTTAATTGCCTTTCATCATACGGCATCTTTGTGGCTGCTCGGTGAAATATAAAAACAAGCATTAAGGAGCACTTATTTTGAATCTGCCTTTAAAGGGTAATTATTCCCACACGTAAGCTTCTGCCAGTCTGGAGGAGAGACCCAGGGGGCAAATGTATGCATTCACAGGAGCAAACTATTGTGAAGGCATTGTCTGGGATATATTATAGATTAAAGGAGAACTATGAGATGAGCGATTTCCACTCACCTCATAGTTCTAGCCGACCTGTGACAATGAGACTGTCACAGGTCGGCTCAGTAGATCGGGAGGTGAGTGAACAGATACTGGCGTTCGCTCACCTCTCGATCCTGCCACTGCTCTCTGCTGTGACAGGGGAGGGGCTGGATTCCCCCCTCCCCGCTCCGATCCGCCAGCGCTGACTGGCGGAACGGACAGGGGAGGGGGCGGGTACGGCTGCCTCTGCCTCTAGATAGGCAGATCCAGCTGTCACTCACGCAGCTGGTCGGATCTCAACATCGATGTCGGGATCCGCTCCGGCGGCTCAGTATATAGGGAGCTGTAGCTCGCGGTATACTGAGCTTAGGGTAACGGGAGGACGCTAGTTTGTGTCCTCCCGTTACCCTAAGGAGAACTATGGGGAAAAGCCCTGACCCCATAGTTCTCCTTTAAGTTAGTGTGATGAAGTGTCACCTGCACTCCTTAAGGCTGGGTTCACACCTGGGTGTACCATAGACGCTCTCGGGAATACCAATGGATATGCGCGGAAAAATGCCCCAAAGAAGCTCCTGTACTTGTTTGAGCGTAGGGCGTTTTTTTCAGCGCGTTTCCACGGGCTGAAATACGCCCAGGTGGGAACTACGCCCATAGGGATTCATGGGATTTCACTTGCTGAGCGTTTTTTAGCGCTTCGATCAGCGCTGAAAAACGCCCAGGTGTGAACCCAGCCTAAAGCGATTGGACCTTGATTAGTGGTTGTGGTGCTCGTAGTGATTACACAGATGGCGCCGCGTTTTCTAAAATCGTGAAGGCGGAGATCGCCAGCACTCAGTCGAAAGCAATCAATTATTTTGCTTATTTATTGAAGAACCGTGTACATGAACATAATTGTCACTATGTCACCTTGAAGGGGGGACCCTGCGTGGCCCCCGAAACATTGGCTAATTGACGCTTGTGACATATTTCTTCAATAAATAAGAATTGAGTGCTGGTGATCTCCATCTTTACGAGATTATAGATTAATTCATGTGTCTTAAAGCAGAGCAGTGGCGTAACAACCGGGGGTGCAGCAGGGGCGCGGGCCCCGGGCGAAAAGTGAAGGGGAAGCGCCGGCCGAAAATGGAACTTTCGGCTAAATGCCGAAAGTGACATTTTCCTGCCGTTTTTACAGAACTATGGTCCAAAACGAAAAATTAGGGATACACCAATACCGGTATTTCGGTATCGAGTACAAGTACCGATATTTTTTTTCCGGTACTCGCTGATACCGAATACCGATACTGGACGTTCTATTCAGGAAGCCAGGCGCTGTGTAAAGACTCGCCACTCGGCTTCCCGATTAGCAGAGAAGCCGTCCCCATGCTCGTCACTAGAAAGCATGGAGCCGGCTTTCTGGCCACTGTCGTGTGGCATTCAGGATCTGAATTTCCGAATTGCATTCAGGAGCTCCCGAATGCCATTCGGGTCTGGGAGCCATATACATATATTACTAAAGCTGAGGCTGCCCGACCCGAATGGCATTCGGGAGCTAATGAATGCAATTCGGAAATTCGGATCCTGAATGCCATGCGGGTCTGGGAGCCTCAGCTTTAGTAATATATGTATATGGCTCCCAGACCCGAATTGCATTCGGGAGCTCCTGAATGCAATTCGGAAATCGGATCCCGAATGCCATTTGGGTCTAGGGGTTTCAGCTTTATTAATATCTGTACATGACTTTCTGTGGTAGTCGCAACAAATATTCGTAAACTCATCCGAAACAAACAAAATTGGGGAATTTGTCCGAATCCGGAATCCGAACCGAATTTCGGATCCGAATTCCGAAATAACTAAATATCCGAACCGAACTGGATTTTTCCCCAGCTTACATGTCTTTTGTATACGTTATTTCTTTCTTTTACAATATTCTTTATTCAATTACTTGCGAAGATATACAGATAGTGTTACAGAGTCCCTCAGGTACAGTCAATATGGAGTATTACCCCCTTCCTTTTAGATTGTAAGCCCTCACGGGCAGGGCCCTCCTTACCATCTGGTCTTGAATTGTATTGTGATTTTAAAGGAGAACTATGGGGTCAGTGTTTTTCCCCATAGTTCTCCTTAGGGTAACGGGAGAACACAAACTAGCGTCCTCCCGTCACCCTAAGCTCAGTATACCGCGAGCTACAGCTCGCGGTATACTGAGACGCCGCAGCCGGAGCGGATCCCGACTTAGATGACGGGATCCGCCCAGCTGTGTGAGTGACAGCTGGCTCTGCCTTTAGGGAGGCAGAGCCAGCTGTACCCGCACCCTCCCCCGTCCGTTCCGCCAGTCAGCGCTGGCAGATCGGAGCAGGGAGAGGGGAATCCAGCCCCTCCCCCTGTCACGGCAGAGAGCCGTGACAGGATCGAGAGGCGAGCGAACCCGGTATGTGTTCGCTCACCTCCCGATCTACTGAGCCGACTTGTGACAGTCTCATTGTCACAGGTCGGCTAGAACTATGAGGTGAGTGAAAAGCACTCACCTCATAGTTCTCCTTTAATGTCCTCCTTATATTGTAAAGCGCTGCACAAACTGTAGGCGCTATATAAATCCTGTATAATAATATAATAATTACATTTTTGTATAATGTAACATCAGGCACCATTCTTTTGAACAGGGCCTCGGACCATGCTGGCACTATATTTAAAATTAATTGAAAAAATAAGAGACGGCTCACGGTTTGGTGGTGCGGTGGCTATAATATATAAACAACGGGCCCATGCGGCGGACAATTTATGCGCAGCGCATACGGCAAGCCTGACAAACAACGCTTACTTGAATATATGAGCTTCCCTTGGCACTTCCACCGGAAAAAAAAACAAAACATTAAATACAGATGTTAATTAGGAAATCTTTTCCGCTAATCCGGGTTCACTATATTTATATTCTTCTGCCTTTATATACTCTCTAAATACCATAGGTATTAGTAATGGAGGAAGAAGGGTGTAGTCAGGACGATAAAATCTCTGTCTTTGTATTCATGGACATGAGTTAATTTCATTCCTGCTCAAACCGTTTTCAGGTTAAATCTCTCTTGTAAACATTAGCAAGCTGCTTTGTGAAAATACATCCTACACAAAACACGTCTCTCTTATAGAAGCAGAAACACGCGCCGTCGTCGCGCTCACCTCTGGTCGCGTGCCAAGATTTTAGGAAACGTTTAGAGGAATATGCTCTTACTTTACCAAGTCTTTACGTGTGGCTTTCCTATTGCCTCTTCGGTCGCCATTAGGAATCATTGGGCCTCGTACAGTCTACCTGGCAGCCCCTGCCCATTTAGATACACATGCATGTCCTATGCTCACGTGTTCGTTTGAATCAGATGGTGGGGGCGGCAGGGTAGGCTTTATCATTTTTATTTTTGTTACATTTTTCACTGAACTTCTGCTATCATAAAGGGGCTAATAAGCCCCTACCTGACAGAATTTGGTGGTAAAAAGTTCTCTTTATGGAGACATCAGGGGTCTATTAGACCCCTGATGTCTCCTGTGCCCTCCAATACAGAAGATCAAGCATAGTATTGTGCTTAATTGTCTGTTTACCCGGCACTTCAGCTGGCTTCAGCTGGCTTCTGACAGCTTTGTAGCAGGCAGCGCTGAGAGCACAGAGCAGATTGGGGAATGGACGTTCCTCGTTCTGCTAACGCTTTCCATTCTGACACCATATACTGTGGTCCCAGGTCCCCCAGAGGAACGGGGTACCCCAAAAAACATGGAGGAGGTTGAGGCTAGTACACGTGATCTGGGTGGTTGTACAGCTACCCAGATTGCTTGTAATCGACAGGCTGTGCAGAGAGTTCTCATTGGAGGAAGCTGTATGGGCATACCCTATAAGGACAACAGGGGCGCCCGCACCCAGTACAGGATGGCTGGCTGTGGAGCTTCCACCCCAAGCCCCTCCCCCCACAGTCACACACTATTATTATGCATTCATATAGCTCTGACATATTCCGCAGTGCTGTACAGAGAACAATAAGCCAGTCACATCAGTCTCTGTACAGAGGAGCTTACACTCTAATGTCCCCCCCACAGTCACATCATGACTCTCAAACTCTAGACCAAAGGCAAAAAAAACATACCCTAGGCCAGGAATTCAAGACGGTTTCCCTTTAACATTACAATAAGTTGTGGTTTAATCAGAGACAGCTGCCTAATCCATGCACATCAATGTAAATGTAATAATTAGGCTTGCCCGCCAGCACAAGTTAAACAGGTGGTATGCTCCTCCGTTCTTTACAGGGTGCAGCATAAAGCAGGAAAACCACGCTCGTCATTTGCTCTTTCCATGGAGGTTAATCGAAAGCTGCCATTGCCCATTGTTGTAGCTTG
>NW_017307049.1:755664-756328 GCF_000935625.1 Nanorana parkeri | reverse complement strand
TGTATATATATACATACATACATATATATTGTATATTATAGTTTACTCTGCCAACAGCGAAAAGGCTGTAAGCATGACTCATTTAGCACATCTGTTTGTTGTGTATAAAAGCTTCTCTCTTTAAGTGTAAACTGTAAAGAGGATCGTGTGCGTGGGCGTTCTGTACATTTATTGCAATGTATGCCTTGAGATTTTCCTGGCAGCAGGGAATGTATTTTATAGAATTAGGCTTACAGTATGTCACTTTCTTTAATTCATACCAACACCACGGTTATTTTACAAAATTCGCCAGATATAAACATGTACGGCGGGGGACTATGTTGGATCATTGGCACCTAAAGTGGAATTCCAGGCAAATACAAGGGGTTATCAAAAAAGTAATTCCATATCTCTTAGTCATGTGAACTAGGGATGCACCGATACTACTAGTGGTGCCGATATCAAGTACTAGTACCCATCCAAATGCTCTGATACCTTCCCCGATACCAAAACTTCCATTCAGAGGAAGATTTCCTCTGACCGGCAGTGCCATAGAGCAGTGGTCCCCAGTGCGGTCCGGTCCGGACCACGTGTGTGTGGTCACACGTCCCGCCTCGCCCCCTGCAGTGCACACATCAAAACTCCCTGGCTGGGTAAGTCCGAGCGCCGGCGCGGGAGGGGGGGG
>NW_017307049.1:749476-755501 GCF_000935625.1 Nanorana parkeri | reverse complement strand
CAAAACAACCCCCCCCCCCCCCCCCCCCCACCCTCAGCGGGCCACGGTAAAATTATTAAACGTTGACCGGTCCGCGGCGATAAAAAGGTTGAGGAGCACTGCTATAGAGGAACATGGAGCCAGCTTCCTGTGCAATCAGGAAGCTGGGTGGTGAATAATTGACCCGGCTCCCTGCTGATTGGCTGTGAAGCCGGCTTTCCAGCCAATCAGCATCGAGTCTGCTTCCCGGCCAATCAGGAAGCTGGGAGGCGGGTCATTAATCACCGCCTGGCTTCCTGATTGGCCGGGAAGCCGGCTCCATGGCAGTGGAAGCACCGGTATCAATACTCAGTATCGGCGAGTACCGAAAGCAAAGTATCGGTACTCGCACGAGATAGTGAAAAACCGGTATCGGTGCATCCCTAATGTGAACTAATAATAAAATGCCCAATATATGTCATTCATATGGTCCAACTAAGCCATCGGGTGCTTCGGGTGATTCAATTGTACCAGGTGAATCATGGATGAGAGGTTGAAACAAAAAGCAGTAATTGAGTTTTTGAGGAAAGAGGGTTGTCCAGATGCTGAGGTCCATGCATGTCTGAAGAAAATGTATGGTGATGTAGTAATTGGCGTGAGCAAAGTCAGGCGTAACAGTCAATGGCGAGACCTACATTGATACACTTTAAAAGCTGAAGGACGCTATTAGGAAGAAGAGACCACAGATGGACATCCGTGGACATACAGCTGCATCATGATAAGACACAGCCACATGCCTTTTATGCCACCAGTCAGGTGATTGCCAAAATGAGCTGGCCAGTGGTCCCTCACTCACCCTACATCCCAGATTTGGCACCATCTGACATCTACCTGTTTGGGCGAGTGGAGGATTATATACATGAAGATTTTAGAACCTGCAAAAAGTTAAAACAGCTCTTAAGCAGTGGAGCCAAGGCCAAAAACCCATGGTCTACAGTGATTGAACATGTGTCCAGATCATGGACATTAAAGTATTTAATTAACAAACAGAAAACTTGAAAAAAAAACCTTCACTTACCTTTCTATCTGCATGTACTGGGAAGTAATTAATATTAAAGAATCACAGGGGAGACTCTGAAGTTGGGTTTTAGACAGCTGGCAAGCTGCCAGGTTTCTTCTCTACATAGAAAATAAAAGGACAGGAGCTATAATTGCAGTGCTTCTTTTTGGAATTCGAAGACGGGTTCCTCCACACTGCCTATAGCTATGGGCTTGTCTGGAAATGTTTTTACTGCTCGCTCAGAATATGTGCATAATCTGGCCACAAATAAGTAATGTATTGCACCTTCCCAGTCCTTAGATGCGGTGGCTCTGTGAGGGTTGTCACACAAGGAAGTTGTTTTAGATAATGCAATGAAAGCTTACTTGAAGAAATCCCTTTTATGTAGTGAGAGCTGCCTTCCGTCCATCACTTCCAAAAACTTCCTGGATTCCCAGTGTGCTTTGCGTCTCTTTCCCTGCTGCTAGATGTGATGCAATTTCCATTCCTCAACACTACACCTTCCATCATGCATTGCTTCCAGCAAGCAATGATAATGTTACATTGTTCAGACGGATAGTTTAGTTAGAGTGGTGACACAAAAAAGTGCATATTCACAGAATAGTGTCAGTCTAATGAGGAAGTCCATCCTATGGACATCTTCAATAAGTAAGTTTACAAACTCCTAGGTGGATCTGGTTATTAGGAGCAGGATAGAACTTATGGAAACTGAATATAGAAATTGAATATAGAAATACAGATTTACTTTTAGTTTTTGTCCTTAGACACCCTTTAAAATAATATTAGGCAGGAAGTGATGAACTTCACCGCACCACACATCTAACCCACCACTACCCTAAAACATAACATTTATTTCATATATATAAAATATGTTTTTTGTGTTTATTACCCAGATATAGTGAACATACTTTAAAGTGTTTCCTTCAGTAAATGGCAAAAATCGATGTTTCTTCTTTCTAGGTAATCTTTCTATCACATCTCTTCTGTCTCTATTCTTCAATTATTTCCTTCACTCTCTCTGGAGATCTGCTCTCGCTTTATTGGTATCTGTCAACTATGACATCTTGCTCGCTCCACATGGCTTTCCTCTTTTTCTCCCTTTTCTCTCTTCCTCGTAAACGTCTACTCTGTAGAATGTTCCTTTTTTTCACACTTACCATCTACTTTTCTTCATATTTACTGATCTATCTCTTGTCTTATCTTACTTTTTTAAGGAAAGGTTAGTTCATTCCAGCTCCAAAAGACCAGTGCAGGCTTGAGCATGTGCACATACTGTGGCTCAAGTACATTAACGTGCCAGTGGCTCACGCATGCGCACTCCTTCGCCAAATGCCTGTATAAACTGGAGTGTGACACAGGTTGCTGGGTGGTCATTAGCTAGCTCCGATTACATGCTGTTTTGATTTCCTGTGTTTGACCCGGCTTGCCCTTTTGACTTGCTTCTTGTAAACTCATCCTGTAAATTGGACTCTGCTTTCCGGGTGTTACTGATCCATGGCTTGTTTCATGATAGCGCCTCTGTCTGTTGATTCATTACCTCCTTTCCTGGATGTTACTGGCCGATGGCTTGTTTCCTGATACTGTCTCTGTCTGTTGATCCGGTACCTCCTTACCTGGATGTTACTGACCCATGGCTTGTTTCCTGATACCGATTACATGCTGTTTTGATTTCCTGTGTTTGACCCGGCTTGCCCTTTTGACTTGCTTCTTGTAAACTCATCCTGTAAATTGGACTCTGCTTTCCGGGTGTTACTGATCCATGGCTTGTTTCATGATAGCGCCTCTGTCTGTTGATTCATTACCTCCTTTCCTGGATGTTACTGATCCATGGCTTGTTTCCTGATACGGTCTCTGTCTGTTGATCCCGTACCTCCTTTCCTGGATGTTACTGATCCATGGCTTGTTTCCTGATACTGCCTCTGTCTGCTGATCCAGTACCTCATTGCCTGGCTGTTACTGACCCATGGCTTGTTTCCTGATACTGCCTCTGTCTGCTGGCCCAGTACCTCATTGCCTGGATGTTACTGAACCATGGCTTGTTTCCTGATACTGTCTCTGTCTGTTGATCCGGTACCTCCTTACCTGGATGTTACTGACCCATGGCTTGTTTCCCAATACTGTCTCTGTTTGCTTATCCAATATCTCTTTGCTCAGCTGTTACTGTCCTATGGCTTGTTTCCTGATACTGCCTCTGTCTGTTGATCCAGTACCTCAGTGCGTGGATCTTACTGACCCATGGCTTGTTTCTTGATATGGTCTATGTCTATTGATCCGGTACCTCATTTCCTGGATGTTACTGACCCATGGCTTGTTTCCAGAAACTGACTCTGTCTGCTGATCCAGTACCTCGTTGCCTGGCTGTTACTTACCCAAGGCTTGTTTCCTGATACTGACTCTGTCTGCTGATCCAGTACCTCGTTGCCTGGATGTTACTGAACCATGGCTTGTTTCCTGATACTGACTCTGTCTGCTGATCCAGTACCTCGTTGCCCAGTTGTTATTGACCCAAGGCTTGTTTCCTGATACTGACTCTGTCTCCTGATCCAGTACTTCATTGCCTGGATGTTACTGACCCATGGCTCGTTTCCTGATATGGTCTATGTCTGCTGATGTGGTACCTCGTTGCCTGGCTGTTACTGACTCATGGCTTGTTTCCAGGTCACAAGAGATAGGTTACAAGCTCTTTTCCTATTGGTATAGGGCCATCTCACTTTTATCTAAAATGTTCTCATCCTTTTCCCCTATGTGCTGGAGGGGTTGTGGGAGAGAGGAGTCCCATTTACACATTTGGTGGGATTGTCTGACTGTAAATCTCTTGTGGCTGGATATTCGTTTACAAATTAAGAAGATTCTAGCTTTAGACCTACCAGATGAGCCGGACACTTTTCTACTGCACTTGGTCCTCTACGAACCTCGCAATATAAACAATGCGCCCTTTCGCACTTTTTGAGCACTGCTGAAGGTCTTATTCCCCTGTTTTGGAAGTGTACTGCAGTCCCTACATGGGCGGATTGGACTGTTAAGGTTGATGAGTTCTATTGTATATGGGCCACCTGGATGCATTATACCTCTGAGCAACCTGACATTCACTGTGTCATTATTTATTTTGCAAACATAAAACCAAAATGGAGAAGCTTATGATTCAATAGCTTGTAGAACCACCTTTAGTAGCAATAACTAAGTAATAACAAACTAAGTAATGGTTTTCTGTATGACTTTGTCAGTCTCTCACATCATTGTGGAGGAATTTCGGCCCACTCTCCTTTACAACATTGCTTCAGTTTATTGAGGTTTGTGAGCATTTGTTTATGCACAGCTCTCTTAAGGTCCCACCACATCATTTCAATTGGATTATGGTCTGGACTTTGACTGGGCCAATGCAACACCTTGATTCTTTTATCTTTCAGCCATTCTGTTGTAGATTTGCTTGTGTACTTGAGATCACTGTCCTGTTGCATGACCCAATTTTAGCCAATTGTTAGCTGTCAGACAGATAGCTTTAAAGTCCAATAAGTCCCCTGCACTCCTCACAGCGTCTCCGGCCCGAATCACAATAATGGTGCTCGCAGTGATACTCACGGATGGCGCCGTGCACATCAAACAGCAAATGAACAGGTATCTCCAGCACTCAGTGAAAAATATTCAAACGATAAAGTCCATTTAATCGGACAAATCATCATACATGTTGCAATAATTATAACCGATGTTTCGGGGCCACGCAGGGACCCTTCATCAGGGCAACAATGTAACACAATTACCCTTCATCAATGTAACACAATTGTTGCCTTGATAAAGGGTCCCTGCGTGGCCCTGAAACGTCGGTTATAATTATTGCAACATGTATGATGATTTGTCCGATTAAGTGGACTTTTTCGTTTGAATATTTTTCACTGAGTGGTGGTGATTCCTGTTCATTTGCGGACAGATAGCCTCACATTTGACTCTAGAATACCTTGGTATACAGAGGAGTTCATGGTTGACCTAATGACTACAAAGTGCCCATGTCCTTTGGCTGCAAAGGCAGAGCAGATAATGGGGGTAGTACAACGCGCGGCCCTCCCCCCTCCTGCACCATACCAGGCCACATGCTCTTGACATTGGGAGGGTGGTTTTCCGGGGGGGGGGGGCTGGAAAAGCATCTTGTCCCCATGTCGATGAGGACAAGGGCAGGGGGGCTTATCTGCATCTGGTTGCCCCCTCTTGTAAATGAGTAAGGAGTAGTTGTTACCCCTACTCATTCACCAAATAGTAAAGAAAATAGTAAGTAAACACACAATACCTTGAAAAAAAATATTTAATTAAACAAAAAACACAAAACTCCCCAAAAAAGTGTCCATAGATGTAATCCAAAGGTCAATCGTGTCGTCCCACGATGTAGATCCATGTCAATCACGATGCCCGATGGCCGCCGTCTTGCTGAAATAAAAAAAAGGCCCGCCGACCCATCTGATGCCACCGCAAAATGACAGCTCTGGGCCGAATGTAAAGAAGTGGCCAGAGCGAGTTGTGACATACCACTGTGCATTTTGTATATAATAAGAGATTTATATAATGTGATACATACAGTTGAGCAACACGTTTGGGAAATATTGGGTTAAATTAAGAAGGAAGAAGCATAATTCTAAATATAAAGGAGTGACACATAAAAGGAACAGTCTGACAATTGATGGGAAAGAGATTATGTAGAAATAGGACAAAGTGGGGAGATAAGAAATTGTGGGACATTTCTCATGGGGTGGCATTTGAAATTTATAATGATTCGTGGCTATATACAATATTTTAGCCCAAAATTCCATCCCTTGCGGAAGTTTTCCATTTTATCATTTAGAATAGCTGAGAGATTTTCGTTGTTCATTATCCAGTCCAAATTTGAATGGACAGAAGCTTCTGTATTGATCTATTCTCTTTGGAAAACTGCCATTCGTTTTGAATATTTGCCAACCTGATTTTTACTTCACGCGGCTTCTTTTGTATTCCTTGTAACTCTCAAATGATGACAGTGTTCCC
>NW_017307049.1:743798-749466 GCF_000935625.1 Nanorana parkeri | reverse complement strand
ATCTCCTGTGGTGCTGTACAATGTAATGCAAACCAATAGATGTAACAAGGATGGGAGGTACAGGCCTTACAATAGTAATTGTGTTACATAGAAAAGTAAACTGGAGGCAACTAAAGGGATTTTAAAAGAGAAGATTCCAACTCAGCCTTTCAAATGGACCAAAGCCATCATCCCCTAAATCCCCCCACCATGTAATACATACGCTGCCATCAGTCATCCAGTCCATAGGGAGACAATGCCAAACTGTGCCCCTTCCCCCTTTTAAAGTAGACCAAAACCATCATCCCCCTGAATCCTCCAAGCATGTAATACATACACTGCCACCAGTGCCGGGACAAGGTTATCTAGTCCATAGGAAGACGATCCAAAACTGTGCCCTTTCCCCCTTTAAAGTAGACCAAAACTATCATCTCCCTGAATCCTCCCAGCATGTAATACATACACTGCCACCAGTGCTGGGACAAGGTTATCCAGTCCATAAGGAGACGATGCAAAACTGTGCCCTTTCCCCCTTTAAAGTAGACCAAAACCAGCATCCCCTGAATCCCCCCACCATGTAATATGTACACTGCCACCAGTGCCGGAACAAAGTTTTCCAGTGCCTAGAGTAAAGATGCCAAACTGTGCCCCTTCCCCCATCCTGATTGGAGCATCAGCGAGCGGAAAAAATATTCCTACGTTGGTGGTGAGACTGGAAGGAAAAAATGCCTCTTTTAGCCTTGGTAGGAAAAAACAAACGCAACTACATCCATGTCAGCGGGAGGAAAATAATGCCACCATAATAATGGTGTTAGTTAACTAAGGCATTTAACTAAAGGGGCTCTCAGGGAGGATGGGGAGCTGAAGCACTTTGATGGAGTTAGGGTGGCATAAGGGTCCTTTGAGGGCTTTGAGAGGGAGAGGTGAGCTCTGGGACTAAGTTGCTCCTACCATCCTCTATGTAGTTACAGTTCAGACCTTCTTTACATCATGGCACCCACCCTAAGGGAAGCTGCAGCAGAGGGACATGTGGGTACTGAAAAATGGGGAGTCCTGTGAACTTTGGATGGCTCTACCTGAATGCCACTCTTCTAGTCTGTGTACACATGCTTTTGTTTGCATCAGAACTACTTCTCTCCCCGTTCAAGTCAACGGAAATGCAAACTCAGCTTGAAGCAGGCTGATGCAGTACAGAAGGATGAAGGATGTGAAATGTCCTTCCTTATGGAGGGGGGCTACTTTTGTTCCCTGTGGTTCATGGTAGCTATTACTCTAAGCTCACTCATATGATGGACTACAATCTCAATACAAATGAGTATGTGGTCCCCAAGTGTGTTGTGAAGTAGTCACTGCTCCAAGCTCGCTCCCGGGATGGACTACAATCTCATGTTTAGTTTACTCATTTGTATTGAGATTGTAGTCCATCACTGGAGTGAGCTTGGAGTAATAGCTACCATGGACAATGGGGAACAAAAGTAGTCACCCTCCAGAAGGAAGGACAGTGTCAGCACCAATTCAGAGATGATTGGAGGATCTACAGCCGAGTGATACACAAATAAGATACATTGTTGTTAATAGTTAAGGTACTTGAATGTATTTTTAAGATGTATCTCCTGAGTTTAGTGTCACTTTAGCATCAACATTTTATACAAATCATTACATCTGACAAGCTTAAAAACTTTGTACACTTAAAAAATTAAATTGAAAAAGGTGATTACTTTTTTTTGTAATTAAACTTTATCAGGGATGTTAGAAATTAATCATTGACAAAAATTATATTTTATATTTTATTTCATGACAATTAGTGGACTATTTTTAAAGAGTCAAATATATTTTGTACCGTTTCCTAATTATTTTTATAAATAAAATGAATGTTTTTCATTTGAGTGATTAATAAAGTTTATCTAGTTCATCATTTCACCAGTGAATACTCTTTTCTGTTTCTTTCTATTGGGGATTCCAGCTGTTTTGTAGTTTGTAGAGATTGACGAATGGAGGGAGATGAAAATCATGATAATTTACCAAGGAACATTTCGGCGGTTTGTTACCGTTTTAATTACAACTGTAATTAAATTTTTCCACAAAAAGAATTTAAAAAGGGCAAATAATGTTGTAATTAAAATGAACTTTTTTTAGAATATTTATTATATTAGGTATTTTTAATAATTTCTAACTAACAAATTAATTATAAATAATTACCAATGCCTTCATTAAATATTTACCTACTGAAAAAGACTGGACAGAAGAAATCATTTGTAAAGTGAGGTTGTTGATTAGCAACTTCTTGTAGGTAAAAGCTACCCAAAGTGCATCTAGTAGTAGTTGGTCACATTCAACTGGACTTGTTCTGTTAAGTTGAAGACGTTTCGCTACTTAAACAAGCAGCTTATTCAGTTCTAATGATTGTCTGGAACATACCCAGCATATTATATCCACATGGGTCACCTTGATCCAATCACAATGAAATGTGTCACGGCAGATGTTGATTGTCCAAGAACAGGATGTGAGGTGTGTACTTGTATAGGACCACCCTGTACTAGTTACAATGGAACCACCCTGCACTCAGGGCCGGATTTACTCTCTCTGCTGCCCCAAGGCCAGGTACCCCCATTAAGAATGGCGGACCTGCAGGCGACATCGCCGGGATCACTTGTACAAAACAAGCCGCAGCTTCCCCGCTCTACATTAAACTCGGCTTGCCAAAAGCAGGCCTTAATGTAGGAAACAACTACCCGGCGCCTGGAACTGCATGTCCCGGGCATCAGGAGATAGGAATTCCACACCCCTGCTTCCCCTCTACTCCCTGTTGCCCAAGGCCAAGCCTTGGTTGGCCTTGTGGGAAATCCGGCCCTGCCTGCACTAGAGACATACTCCCAACCACATTGTCGTCAAGTCTGTGACATGTGCTAATGGTTCGAGTGGGGGGCTGTGGTCAAATTACCATGGTCCAACACTGAGGTTAGAAGCTGAAGTAGTTGGCCACATTGAACTGGACTTGTTCTGTTATGTTGAAGAAATTTCAGTACCGTGTTTCCCCGAAAATAAGACCTAGTACTATTTTTGGGAATTGCTAAAATATATGACCTACCCCGAAAATAACACCTAGTTGTGACCATTCCCAGGGCCGGTGGTGGCATAAGGCGGAACTTGAAGAGCCGTGGGAGAGAATCAGCGGTGCCAACGAAGCCAGCACTAGAGGAAGTAAGGCGGCAGCGGAGGGAGCAGAGCTGCACAAGCCGATGCTTCCTCTATAGCGCCGGCTCCTGTCACAAGCGAAGTGATACCAAATGCATTCCGCCTTTGAGGAATCGATAGTGAAAGCGCGCTACGCTCATTCTGGTTACCAAATTGCTCTTGGAAGGATATGGCACCCCTGATTGCCCTGATCACCCTAAGCTTAACTTTGCCATTTTGGATGATTTAATTTTGATTTGCATTAACTTTGGATTTTTTTACATGAAAAAAAAAAAAAATAAGACCTACCCCGTAAATAAGACCTAGTGTTTTTTTTGAGCCAAAAAAAAATATAAGACAGTGTCTTATTTTTGGGGAAACACAGTACTTATACAAGCAACTTCCTCAGTTCTAATGATTGTTAGGAACATACCCAGCAGATTATATCCACATGGGTCACCTTGGTCACCATGGAATGTTTCATGGCGGATGTTGATTGTCCAAGAACAGGATAGGAGGTGTGTACATTTATGGCACCACCCAATTCTAGTTACCAGGGAACCACCCTATTCTAGATACATAATTCTACTCACAGTGTCATTAAGTCTGGGGCATGTGTTAATAGTTTAAGTTGAGAACTGTAGTCAATTTGCAATGATAGAGGGGTAATAAAACTCAATAAATGTGGAAGACAGATGGTCCTGGGTGCATTTTTAAAACATTCACTAGTGCTGGATGTCTATCTCCATGCCTCTTTATACAGGAGATAGAGGCATCAATGAAAATCTTATAAGGGTTCTAACCCTTCCAAAAACTATAGACAAAAAGTTTTGGTTGAAGTTTAAACTTAAAGCTAAATTTTAATCTGCTTATATTTTGCCTTCAATAGCTTCCCCTCCCCCCCCCATTACCCGAGTCAACATTATTACGACATATTTTACGTCAAGCCTTTCCAATTTCATTGCATACCATGTATTAGACCCAGTGATGTCGTGCAATGCAGGCAGATCATCGCTGGTGGGAGGGGCCAGTAGGGTGCTGCACATAGCTTACTGAAAACACCACAGAACCCGCCCTCACCACTTCTCTCAAGAGCGAGCAGCGGGCTGGATCTAGGGAGAGGTTATGCAAATTTAAAATGGGACAGTGGGTGGATGTCAGTCTGGAGGAGTGGCCATTCCTAGACAGGCTGTATTTGCATACAGACCAACCTAGGTAACACCTACATACGATGCCGAGCTTCTGTGATTGAAAGAACTTAAATCCATTGAATGAACAGGGAGGAAAGGGGTGGGCCAAGGACTGTCAGGCTGGGGAAGAAATGGGTGGACCTCAGAGAGCCAGGGTGGGAAGGAAAGGGGTGGACCAGGGACAGTCAGGCTGGGGAGGAAAGGGGTGGGCCAGGGACAGTCAGGCTGGGGAAGAAATGGGTGGACCTCAGAGAGCCAGGGTGGGAAGGAAAGGGGTGGACCAGGGACAGTCAGGCTGGGGAGGAAAGGGGTGGGTCAGGGACAGTCAGTCTGGGGAGGAAAGGGGTGGACCAGGGACAGTCAGGCTGTGGAGGAAAGATGTAGACCAGGGACAGTCAGGCTGGGGAGGAAAGGGTTAGACCAGGGACAGTCAGGCTGGGGAGGAAAGGGGTAGACCAGGGACAGTCAGACTGGGGAGGAAAGGGGTAGACCAGGGACAGTCAGGTTGGGAAGGAAAGGGGTGGACCTGGGACAGTCAGGCTGGGGAGGAAAGGGGTGGACCAGGGTCAGACAGATTGGGGAGGAAAGGGGCGGGCAAAGGACAGTCAGGCTGGAGAAGAAAGGGGTGGACTAGAGAGAGCCAGGGTGGGGAGGAAAGGGGTGGACCAGGGACAGTCAGACTGGGGAGAAAAGAGGTGGACCAGGGACAGTCAGGCTGGGGAGACAAGGGGTGGAACAGAAACAGTCAGGCTGGGGAGGAAAAGGCTCTATCTGACTTGCTGCAGCTTCTAATGCACATTGTGAGAAGCTCCCAGTGTGCAGTGAAATCAGAGGAAGTAATTTCCGTCCAGGAGAGGAGCCGGTACAACTGTGCAAGACTGAAGGGGAGGCCGGAGTTCAGCAAGCCGACTTTCTAATACTTCATCCTCATCCAGACGTTTCTGAAGAGCCTGCCATGTCCTCCGACAAGATAAATTTGCCGCAGCCGAGATGAAAGATGAAGAAGTCTTTCTTGTGCCCTGCAGGGTATATGAATGTGAGATCAGAATCGATCTGCGAGAGATAACCAGCTGCCAGATGGGCACGGCGCGAGGGAGATGTGAAACCACTCAACGTCACTTACCAGCATCTGAAAGAAAAACTGTCTGTGTTATCTTCAACAGCCAGACCCCCTCCCCTCCCCAACTTTCATTTCCTATCTGCCACTGGAAGATTTAAAGGGCAATGCAGCTGATATGAGTACAGATATGAGTTCGGATTCTTTGATGCATTTGATGTTTTGGAAACAAGAAATGTAAAAGCAAAAAAAAGTTGAAAATGCTGCT
>NW_017307049.1:730321-743755 GCF_000935625.1 Nanorana parkeri | reverse complement strand
ATACACTATATTGCCAAAAGTATTGGGACGCCTGCCTTTACATGCACCTTTTAACCTTTTATAAGCTTTAATGGCATCCCAGTCTTAGTCCGTAGGGTTCAGTATTGGGTTGGCTCCGCCCTTTGCCGCTATAACAGCTTCAACTCTTCTAGGAAGGCATCCACAAGGTTTAGGAGTGTGTCTATGGGAATGTTGGACCATTTGTGAGGTCAGGTACTGATGTTGGATGAGAAGGCCGTGCTCGCAGTCTCCGCTCTAGTTCATCACAAAGGTGTTCTATCGGTTTGAGGTCAGGACTCTGTGCAGGCCAGTCAAGTTCCTCCACCCCAAACTCGCTCATCTATGTCTTCATGGACCTGGCTTTGTGCACTGGTGCGCAGTCATGTTGGAACAGGAAGGGGCCATCCCCAAGCTCTTCCCACAAAGTTGGGAGCATGAAATTATCCAAAATGTCTTGGTGTGCTGATGCCTTAAGAGTCCCTTCACTGGAACTAAGGGGCCAAGCCCAACCCCTGAAAAACAACCCCACACCATAATCCCCCCTCCACCAAACTTTAAACTTGGCACAATGCAGTCAGGCAAGTACCGTTCTCCTTGCAACCGCCAAACCCAGACACGTCCATGGGATATACACTGTATACATATATTATATTCAATTATACAGCATGACACTTCCTCCACTTCTCTTTATAGAGAACGCCAATCTGCCCCAGGAGCTTACAATCTAATCTCCCCACCACAGTCACATACAACGGGGTCATTTTGATTGAAAGTCAGTTAAAGTGAACCTGTCATCAGGTTTTATATTAAGTGTAAACTGAGGAAATGCTTCTTCCTGACTGCAGCTGACTGATGACTGGGGGAGTGGAGATTGAGGAAATGCCACCCTAGTCCTAGTCACTAAACTTGAGTTTCCAAGGTGGCTTTTAGGGGCTAAAAGGTGGAACTGTTTTCTGTTTCTTTATCACACTATTGATGTAAATGGTCACATCAGGATATTTTTATGCAGAAATGTAAAGCAATTGAAAGGTCCACCTTAAAGCTGAACTCCAGGATAAGCAAATATCATCCTCCTACAAGAGCCATGTGTATTCTTCCTCGAATCTTGGTGAGCTTTCTGTATTTCTTCCAGATCTGTGCAGTAATCCCGTGTGAATATTGGAGCTTCCTGTAATAAAGACCGGTCATTGCTGCTCTCTCTCCTTGTGCTGGGTGACTGGTCTTGTCTCCTTCCCATCTTGTAGTTTTCTGTAGTGTTGGATATTTCCAACTTAGACCAAAACGAGCAGTTAACCCTTGCAGTACAGGGGTAGCCCCACTGTAAGAGTTAATTTTGGATTGCTCCTTTAACCACGGCACTCCATATTCCCCCTTTGTTCAGACCTCCAAAAACTGTCCACTGTCCATTTGAATACATTTATTTGTTCGCGTGTTTAGCTTTTTTTTGTTGTTGAATCCAAATGTATTTCTTCTCCGGCTTTGATGTGTGCGCCCATTTGTGGCTTCGCTTTGAGCAGTTAGGCGTTTTGTCTGGCATCTGGACACTGACTTGGACTTGTATGAATCGTCGTGGATTGACAAAAGCCGAGTGACATTTTTAACTTCTCGCCACCACTTTGTCGCAATGTAAGATGTGGTCGTTTTCAATTCAACGCACAAAGGGAATTAAAAATCCTGTTACTGTAACTACAAATAGGAAGTTTTACTGCAAAACAAATTACATTATTTTGCTATTTCTGTACAAATGTTGCTTTAAAGCTGAAATCCGGCCTCCCCTTCAGTCTTGCACATTTGTACCGACTCCTCTCCTGGACTGGAATTGCTTCCTCTGCCCTCTACGAGCTTCTCACAATGTGCATTAGAAACTGCAGTAAGTCAGATAGAGGCCTGCCTCATTTCCTGTGTAGCCTTTTCCTCCCCAGCTTCACTGTCCCTGACCCACCCCTTTCCTTTCCAGCCTGACTGTCCCTGACCCCGCTCCTTCCTTCCCATCCTGACTGTCCCTGGTCCACCATTTCCTTCCCACCCTGGCTGTCCCTGGTTCACCCCTTTCCTCCCCAGCCAGACTGTCCCTGCCCCACTCCTTCCTTCCCAGCCCGAGTGTTCCTGGTCCACCCCTTTCCTCCCCACCCTGGCTCTCTCTAGTCCACCCCTTTCTTCCCCAGCCTGACTGTCCCTAGACCACTCCTTTCCTCCCCAGCCTGACTGTCCTCGGCCCGCCCCTTTCTTCCCCAAGATTTAGGTGTAAAGATGTCGTCAGCATGTTGTTGGAAGGGGGGGAGAAAGAAGCAGATTAACCTTTTTTCCCCCCATTTAGTATAGAGTAAGGTGTGGATTGTTTAGAGTAGGGGTAGGCAAATCACGGTACTGTGGGGAAACTACAAATCTTATCATGATTATGGGAGTCATGCCTGTGGCTGTCAGAGTCTTGCAATGCCTCCTGGGATTTGTAGTTTCACCACAGCTGGAGGGCCAGAGTGGCCCGCCCCGGGCCTAGATTCCAATTCTCATATCTGAATGGAATGTACCTTTTATTATTGTATGATGAAAAATGTCACCAACCAACCAGCCCCCCCCGAGGGCTCAACTAAATCCCATCTATCACATAGAAATGGTTTATCAGCTTCCGACTCGTGAAAAGAAAGAAAAGTGTTAACTTCTAAATCTATCTAAAATATATTTATGCTAGAATGGTTTTCCTTAACGCAAGAAAATTGCCTTGAGTATAGCGATCTCATTTATGCAATTTATGTGTCAATCTAAAGAGTTGTGACCCAACACTCACATCTCCTTGTGTAAAGATTGTGCCGTGTATGGAGAAAATGGGCCTTTTTTTTAACCCTTTTTACCGTATCTGGGCTGCTGATGTTTTTATCAAAGCTCAGTATGGGCCGTACGGCGGACGAGGTTGTGGGTTCACCTTCCGTCAAGGATGCTGTCAATGTGTCGTTTGTATGTTCTCCTCTGGTTTCTGCTAGGATTCTGATAAGTGTTAAATAATATCAGCTCCTCGTAACTGTATTACATTGTCAAAAGCTAAAAATAAATTGTATTAATATATTGAATCAATTTCCATACGTTCTATCCCGCTCCTAATAACCAGATCCATCTAGAAGTTTGTAAACCTATTGAAGATGACCTTTGATGAACCTATTGAAGAAGAGGTGGACTTCCTCAATGCACTGACACCATTTCCCTCAGCCCTGTGAATATGCACTTCCTGTGTGTCACTACTCTAACTAAGCCTGCCTTCCACAATGTAACATCATCATTGCATGCTGGAAGCAATGCATGTTGGGATGTGTAGTCTTGAGGATTGGAGATTGCATCACATCAAAAAGCGGTGAAAGGGATGCAAAGCACACTGGGAATCCAGGAAGTTGTTGGAAGTGATGGGCAGATGGAAGTCACCACTCACTACATAAAAGGGATATTTTTCGAGTAAGCTTTGATTGTATTATCAGAAACAACTCTAGTATTATTATTATACAGGATTTATAGAGCGACAACACTTTGCACAGCACTTTACAATATAAGGAAGGCATGACAGTTACAATACAAATCAAGACAAGATCGTAAGGAGGGCCCTGCCCGAGAGAACTTACAATATAAAAGGGAGGGGCAAGTGATACAAGAGGTGGTAGCTGTGTGGTGATGAATTGTTTGAGAACGTGATAGTTCAGTGGTTAGGTTGAGGCGGGATAGGCTTCCCTGCAGAGATGAGTGTATAGAGAGTTGCCTAAAGGCAGATAGAGTAGGAGATACATGGATAAGTTGGGGTAGGGAGGTTCAACGCATGGGAGCGACTCTAGAGAAGTCCTGGAGGCGACCATGGGAGGAGTTGACAAGGTGTTGGGATGAGTGGAGGGGAAGGTTAGGGTGATACTGTGAGACAAGGTTGGATATAGCCGGGGGCAGAGTTGTGGATGGCTTTGTAAGTATATGGTAATTTTGTTTAACCTTTGGGTGATTGGAAGCAAGTGGAGGGATTGGAAGAGGGGGGCGGGGTGATGGAAGCCAGTGGAGGGATTGGCAGAGGGGGCCGGGGGTGATGGAAGCTAATGGAGGGATTGGAAGATGGGGGCGGGGGTGATGGAAGCCAGTGGAGGGATTGGCAGAGGGGGTTGCAGACACAGCGGTTGGTTAGGTGGATGAGTCTAGCAGCAGCATAGCAGCATTCATGATAGACTGAAGGGGGGAGGAGCCTGTGTAGTGGTAGGCCAATGAGGAGGGAGTTGCAATAGTCAAGACGGGAGATAACAAGTGAGTGGATGAGAAGCTTTGTGGTTTCATTGGTGAGGAAGGGGCGTATTTTGGAGATGTTATGAAGGTGAAGGCAGCAGAATTTGGATAGTGATTGGATGTGGGGCAGAAAGGTGAGGTCTGAGTCAAGGATGACACCCAGCACCTTGGCATGGGGGGTGGGGCAGGGTTATATTATGAACTCAGTTTTTGAGAGACTGAATTTCAAGAAGTCTTGTGACATCCAGACTTATATGTCCGTTAGTAGGTTAATGATGCGCAAGAACACCGAGGGGGGAGAGTTGTGGAGTGGAACGGTATCGGCATAGAGATGGTATGGGAAGCCATGAGAGGTTATCAACTGACCAAGGCAGGAGGTGTAGATAGAGAAGGGGTCCAAACACAGATCCTTGTGGGGCCCCTACGGAAAGAGGAAGAGGAGGAGTTAGATTTGTAGGTGACACTAAAGGAGCGCTTAGATAGGTAGGAGGAGAACCATGAGAGAGCAGTGTCTTGGAGGCCAAGCAAGTGGAGTTTTTCAGGAGCTGCGGGTGGTCAACAGTGTAAAATGCAGCAGAAAGGTCTAATAGCAAGAGTAAAGAGTATTATGTATTCCTATTACAATGCTGATGCAACGGGATAGGATGTGCCGGGACTTTACAACTCCTTTAACCAGGGAAAGTGGTCAGGGAATATTTGCAAATGAACACAGTGGGGGGAATTTATCAAACCTTGAGCAGAAGAATCTGGAGCAGTTACCTATGGCAACCAATCAGCTTCTCTCTTCAATTTGTTCAGTTAAGGTTTGAAAATGAAAGGTGGATGCTGATTGGTTGCCATGGGCAACTGCTCCAGATTCGGTCTGCTCCAGTATTGATAAATTCCCCTCAATGTTTTTTGGAAAGTGCATACGAGATGCAGGTGTCATACAAAATACAATAAAGGAGGAGTGCTCCTCTAATCCTCGACATTCCGGAAAATTTCTTGATAAGATTGGTTGTTACATTTCTATCTGAGCACTGTGAATATATACTCTCAACAGAGAACTATAGCTTCTGTAGAGCCAAGTTCATTATGTCATACTGACAGAAACTGCGTGTAACAGTTAATTAAAGAAGTAAAAAAAAAAAAAAAAACCTGCAACGGGTGATATTTAATTTAAATCTCATTGTAATTCTTAGTAAAGGAACAGCTGAGGTCATAGAGAATTAATAGTAATACATTTAATACGTCAACACAGGCTCGTTGTTAAAAATGTAAGTGTACCAAAATGACTTCGCTTGTACAAAGATGAAATTATAATGAGACGGTAGAAAGGGCATCATGGGAACGAATGCAAAAATACATTTGACCCCGTGTAACTAATTCTACACATGACGACATTGGGAAAGGCTGATGCAGGTGGGTGGAGTTTGGGACTCAAATGTAGACAATTCCCCTCTGGAGAATTAGAGAAAGCTGATGACTTAAGTTGTTGATGGCTTGGTATCAGTTTTTTTTATGTTAAAGAGTAGATGCACTTTAAGACGAAGTGTAATCCTTTTTTATCCTTTGTCCTGACCTAAGCTATCCTACCCTCCGCCACCACACTTTTATACTTACCTCCATCCGAGGGTCATGGCCTCTGGTGTTTCTTAATCTCCCTTCCTCTCTGCCTCGGGACACAGCCATATAGAAGTCTATGGGACTGTCTCCCTTCCTCTCTGGCCTTGGGACACAGCCCTATAGAAGTCCATGGGACTGTCTCCCTTCCTCTCTGCCTCAGGACACAGCCCTATAGAAGTCTATGGCACTGTTTCCCTTCCTCGCTGGCCTTGGGACACAGCCCTATAGAAGTCTATGGGACTGTCTCCCTTCCTCTCCGTTTGGAGTATGGCCCTTTAGATGTCTATGGGACCCTCTCCCTTCCTCTCCGGCCTCAGGACACAGCCCTATAGAGGTCTATGGGACTGTTTGCTTTCATTTCTGGCCCCAGGACACAGCCCTATAGAAGTCTACGGGACTGTCCCCCTTCCTCTCCGGCTTGTAGTATGGCCCTTTAGAGGTCTATGGGACCCTCTCCCTTCCTCTCCGGCCTCAGGACACAGCCCTATAGAAGTCTATGGGACTGTTTGCCTTCATTTCTGGCCCCAGGACACAGCGATATGGAAGCCTAGAGGATTGTCACTCTTTCTCTCCGGCCTCATGACGCAGCCCTATAGAAGTCTACAGGACTGTTTTCCTTCCTCTCCGGCCTTGGAACACAGACCTATAGAAGTCCATGGGACACTCTCACTTCCTCTCTGGCCTGGGGTCACAGCCCTATAGAAGTCTATGGGACACTCTCCCTTCCTCACCGGCTAAGGAAACAGCCCTATAGAAGTCTATGGGACTGTTTTCCTTCCTTTCCGGCCTCGGAACACAGCACTATAGAAGACTATGGGATACTCTCTCTTTCTCTCCGGCCTCAGCCCTATTAAAGTCTATGGGGCTGTATCCCTTCTTCTACGGCCTCAGGACGCAGCCCTATAGAAGTCTATGGGGCTTTCTTCCTTCCTCTCCAGCTTCAGGAAATTGCCCTATAGAAGTCTATGTGACTTTTACCCTTCCTCGCCGGCCTTGGGACACAGGCCTATAGAAGTCTATGGGACTTTCACCCTGTCTCTCCATCCTTGGGACACAGTCCAATAGAAGTTTATGGGACTTATTTCCTTCCTTTCCGGCCTCGAGACCCAGCCCTATAGATGTCTATGGGACTGTTTCCCTTCCTCTCTGGCCCCAGGACACAGCCCTATTGAAGCCTAGAGGACCATCCCTCTTCCTCTCCAGCCTTGGGGCGCAGCCTTATAGAAGTCTAAGGGACTGTCTCCCTTCCTTTCTGGCCTTGGAACACAGACCTATAGAAGTCTATGTGGCTGCAGTGCACAGATGAGGCCAGGGCAGTGAAGACTTGCAGACCTTGATGTTCACAAATACTGGAGGCCATGGTCATCAGATAATTTTGTTCAGCTGGCTCCCGACTCATGGGGTGTTGCCCTACACCGCCTGATGCCATAACGCCCCATCACCCCAACAGAGGACACTGAGCCAGTCACATCACTCTCTGCACCAGAGGAGCTTGCACTCTAATGTCCCCCCACAGTCACACACACACACTATCATTATTATATATTTTATAGCTCTAACATATTCCACAGCTCTGTATAGAGAACCCTGAACCAGGCACACCTATCTCTTTACCAAAGGAGCTTACACTCTAATGATTCATCAGTCACACACTATTATTATACATTTATATAGCTCTGACATATTCTGCAGTGTAGTATGGGCAAAAAACTGAGCCATTCACATCCCTGGATGAATTTGCTCTGTCCTCACCACAGTCATACACAATCGTGAATTTCGGATGGAAGTCAATTAACCTACCAGCATGCTTTTCTATTGCAGGATGAAAACCACAATGTGGAAGGAACAGACAAACTCCATGCAGCTGGCATCCTGAAGAGTTGCAAAATGAAAGTGCGGAAGAAGGACTACAGGCTCATCCAATAGTGTAATATGCGTCTGTATGATCCCTCTATGAAAGTGTGCTGATATGCTGGACAGAACAGCTTCATTGTACGCTGCATGTGCAAATGATGTGATCGCAATGATTTACTGCAGGTGTATGACTCAGGAAGGCAATGAACAGGGGTGGGCAACTCTGGCCCTCCAACTATGCTTTAACTACAAATCCCAACATGCCTCTGGGAGCCATGCCTGTAACGGTCAGTCTTGTGATGCCTCGTGGGACTTGTAGTTCCATGACAGCTGGAGGGATCGAGTTGCCCACCCCTGAACTACAACATCCTCCTCAAGGCACCTCCCCATCTGATTCTGCTTGCTATAGAATTGCTACAGACATAGTGCCTTCTCTTTGCTGGAGGGAGATGCACAGCCCATTCACTATTCCCCCTAGGTTATCACGTGCCCCCCCCGCTAACAGTGGCAGCAGTCCTGGCGCTAGCGCAAGGCAAGAGAAATGGAAGCCCTGTCCCAGCAGATAACGGTGCCTGGGACGGTTATCACACAGTTATCTGCTAGGACAGGGGTTCTCCCCGCTGCAGCCTCACAGACTGTCAGCGGTTTCTCCCTGTCAGGCTGTAGCGATCTGTGTCAGTGGGGACAGATTGCCTGTAAGGAGAGCCCTCCGACAGTCTGTGAGCTTCGCATCCCCCCCGCCCCCCGCAGTCTACTCACCTCTCCGCGGCGTCTGCGATCGTCTTCATTCCAGCAGCTGACCGCAATAGCCAGCCTGCTATTGGCTCTTTGAAATTGCAGTAGCCAATAACAGGCTGGCTATTGCACCCGCCCACTGTCAGCTGTCAATCAACAGAGGTGGACCTGAACCTGATAGAAAACTTCAGGTCCCGCCTCTGCTGATTGACAGCAGGCAGTGGGTGGGTGCAGTAGCCAACCTGTTATTGGCTATTGCAATTTGAAATATCCAATAGCAGGCTGGCTATTGCTCCCAGCAATGAGGTAAAAAAAAAGAAACGTTTAAAAAAATGCAGTGCTCTCTCTGCAGAGAAGGACACTTGCTCTCTGTGCAGAAGCAGTGCTCTCTCTGCAATGAAAGACTGTTGCTCTCTCTGCTGAGACAGTGGTCTCTGTGCAAAGAAGGACCCTTGCTCTCTGTGTGGAAGCAGTGGTTTCTCTGCAGAGAAGGACCCTTGTTTCTTGTGTTCCCTCTCTGTAGAGAAGGACCCTGGTTATGCATGTGGAAGCAGTGTTCTCTCTGCAGAGAAAGACCCTTGCTCTTTGTGTGGGAACAGTGTTCTCCCTGCATAGAAGGACCCTTGATCTTTGTGCGTTAGCAGTTCTCTCTCTGCAGAGAAGGACCCCTGCTCTGTATGGAAACAGGGGTCTCTATAAAGACATCTGATGTGCCCCCTGTAGAGTCAAAGTTAATGTTCTGCATGCAGCAAAGCTAATACTAACTGCTGATTTGAGGATTTGAGAGCTTTAGCTCTGAATTAGTAGGGCGTGTGTTGGACCTCTGCAGAGAGACTGTTTTCACACAGAGAGCAGGGGTCCATCTCTGCAAAGAAAGCACTGCTTCCACACAGAGAACAACGGTCTATCTCTGCAGAGAGACCACTGCTTCCACACAGAGAACAACGGTCTATCTCTGCAGAGAGACCACTGCTTTCACACAGAGAGCAAGGGTCCTTCACTGCAGAGAGACCACTGCTTTCACACAAAGAGCAAGGGTCCTTTTCTGCAGAGAAACAAATATGGCAGCTGCGCAAATCAATTTGTAACTAGCTTTCAAAGTAAGATGCATGTGGGAGGATCTCACAAATTGGGTTAAAAACAGAGGTTTTAGTTGCACAACTTTTGTAAAGTCAAGGCTCCTCTGCGTGGTGTGGTCCTAACGCTAAACTATGAGAGCCTCCATCTTGGAACATATACAGCTATGGGCATGTTAACTGCAGGTATGCCTGGAGGTAGCCCATTCCTCCTTAAAGGCACAGGGACACACCAGAATTCCAGCACATCACTGCAGAGAGACCACTGCTTCCAGATAGAGAGCAAGTGCCCTTCACTGCAGAAAGACTGCTGCCTCCACATGGAGATTAAAGAAGAACCCCAGGAATACCCCCGCATTGCAAGGGTTAAGTGCTCATCTGTGTTTAGCAGCAGTGATGTCTTATTCAGACTTCCATTCCATTCCATCAATTTTTATAAAGCAAACCTCAGAATGAACTTTTCTCTCTGTGTGGAATCAGTGGTCTCTGCAGAGGTCCAACATGCCCCCTGTTGAGTCAAAGTTAGAGTTTACAAGCAGACCATTGCCAGGACCGGATTTACTGGGTTCGCGCCCCCGCCAACAGAATGTCAGTTATTTTTTTTGTTTCTTTCTTTTTTTTAACTTTTTTATCACTTTTCAATTTTTTTTTTCCTGTCACCTCCAATACAGGAGTTCTAGCACAGCACTGTGCTGGAACTCCTGTGACAGGTGAGAAGGGAATAGCACAGTCTAATTGCAAGTGATCTCGGCGACATCGCCCAGATTACTTGTAAAGAAACAGGTGATTTCTCCTATTCTACATTTAGCTCTGCTTGTGCAAAGCAGAGCTAAATGTAGAAAACAAATTACCGCCCGGAACTCCATGTTCCGGGCATCGCGTGTGCCGCCCCTCTGCTCAGTGCCGCCCCGAGGCCGGGCCTCGGTGGCCTTTGCCGGGATTCCGGCCCTGACCATTGCTGGGTGACCGTCCTGAGGCTGGGTGACACCCGGAGAGGAGGGGACAGTCACCCGGCTGGATACGGTATGCCGCCGGTTCCCCTCCTCTCTCCTGATACTGTCGGGCGTTCGGTCCATGACCGAGTGCCCGACTTTTGCAGAGGGGGGGGGGTTGAAGTGGAAACCAAGAACTGCTTTATTGAAGAAAGCACACAGAGTTTATACCTTACAGAATCAGATAAGAGTTCAGTGTTTTGAACAGTTCCCACCTCTAGACAGCCAGGTGCCGCATTGGAATTCCTTAATTAGATAAGAGCTTGATCATCCTAAACAATGGTCACTTCAGACAGCCTGTTGCCTATAATGAACACAGGGTCACTTCAATGTCATGTCAGGGGAAACATGCAGTATTTTCACTCCACACATTAACCTTGGAGAATGGTTCCATGTAACCCCAAGAGGTCTGAGGGGGGGGGTCTCCATCGTTCTAGGTCCATAGTCAGTAGCAAGGAGGCTAGCCCTCAGGCTCCTCCAGCAGCCCCAGTGACAGTTCAGTCCGTCACAAAGACGACTTGCAGAAGTTCAAACCGAGCATCAGAAATGGGGACGAAAAAGGGGGTAATAAGTGACTTTGAACGTGACATGGCTGTTGATGCCAGACGGGCTGGTCTGAGTATTTCAAAAACTTCTGATCTACAGGGATTTTCACGCACAACCATCTCTCAGGTTTACAGAGAATGGTCCGAAAAAGTGAAAATCTCCAGTGAGCGTTGTTGGGGTCAGAGGAGAATTGGCAGACTGGTTCGAGAAGATAGAAAGGCAACAGTAACTCAAATAACCCCTCGTTACATCCGAGGTCTGCAGAACACCATCTCTGAACGCACAACACGTCCAACCTTGAATCAGATGGGCTACAGCAGCAGAAGACCACACCGGGTGCCACTCCTGTCAGCTAAGCACAGGAAACGGAGGCTACAATTCGCACAGGCTCACCAAAATTGGACAATAGAAGATTGGAAAAACGTTGCCTGGTCAGATGAGTCTCCATTTCAGCTTCGACCAGGGCCGGATTCCCGGCAAGGCCACCAAGGCCCGGCCTCGGGGCGGCACTGAGCAGAGGGGCGGCACACCTGACGCCCGGAACATGGAGTTCCGGGCCCCCGGTCGGTAATTTGTTTTCTACATTTATCTCTGCTTTACACAAGCCGGACTAAATGTAGAATAGGAGAAATCATCTGTTTCTTTACAAGTAATATCGGCGATGTCACCGAGATCACTTGTAATCACAGTCCGTCCTCCCCCCTCCCTCCCCTGCACTTACCTCTCTCCGTGCTGCGTCCTCCCCGCCGCCGTCTTCAGTATGGAGAGCGGTGAGCAGAGCGGCAGGGTTAAAAGTAACCCTGCCGCTCTGTGTACACAGCGAAAGGGGAGAGCTGTGCTCTTCCCCTCATACCTGTCACAGGAGTTCCTCGTAAGGGCCTGTTCACATGAGTTTCAGGTCCTGATCAGGTGCGGATCAGCAGACGCGCTGCTATGTGTTTTGCCGCGTTTTTGATGCGTTGGAGTGGGGCTGTCAGTATGTAAGCTGCAGTGCAGTGCGTTTTTGATGCGTTTTGCGTTTCCGGACCGTTTCCTGACCGTACAAAATGTGACATGCAGTATTTTTCTGTCGTAACCTGAACGGACTGCGCACATGAGAACTGTAGCCCATAAAACACATAGGGATACATTGGGATGCATTTTTAGTGCAGGAGCGTACGGATCAGGTCAGCACAGAAAACGGACGTCGTGTGAACAGGCCCTAAGGTTTATGGGCTCTTTAACTCTGATGTGCTCATCACTCTGGAACAAGGTAAATCTGGACCACATGACCTTTTTCCATTGCTTCAGAGTCCAATCTTTATGCTACCTAGCCAATTGAATCCTTTTTTCCCCTTGATTATGATTTCTTAAAGGAGAACTATGGGGTTAAGGCTTTTCCCCATAGTTCTCCTTAGGGTAACGGGAGGACACAAACTAGCGTCCTCCCATCACCCTAGGCTCAGTATACCGCGAGCTGCAGCTCACGGTATACTGAGACAACGCAGCTGAAGCGGATCCCGACAATTGTGCCTGGATCCGCCCAGCTGCGTGACTCACAGCTGGCTCTGCCTATCTAGAGGCAGAGCCAGCTGTACCCGCCCCCTCCCCGTCCGTTCCGCCAGTCAGCGCTGGCGGATCGGAGCGGGGAGGGGGGAATCCAGCCCCTCCCCTGTCACGGCAGAGAGCCGTGACAGGATCGAGAGGTGAGGGAACGCCGGTATGTGTTCGCTCGCCTCCCGATCTACTGAGCCGACCTGTGACAGTCTCATTGTCACAGGTCGGCTAGAACTATGAGGATGAGTGAAAAGCATTCCCCTCCCCCCCTCATAGTTCTCCTTTAAGACTACACAGCTGTTTAGTTCAACTCCCTTGAGTTCTCTTTGCATTGTGTGTTGAAATGCTTTTATTTTCACTATTAAACATCGTCGTGAGTTCTTCTGTTGATTTTTTATGACTTTGATTTCACCAAACGTTTAAGATTATTCAAGATTTCTCTTTTCCGACCACATTTCCTCCTCGCAGATGATGGTTCACGATTATCCTTCCAGGTTTTAATAATGAGTTGGACAGTTCTTAACCCAATTTTAGTCATTTCAGCAATCTCCTTAAAGTTGTTTTCTTTGCTTGACGCCGACCAATCATTTGACCCGTCTGACACAAAGTTACATCTTTTCAACGGCCGCAAGATACACTGACATCACCAAGTGCAATGCAAAGCATGGGATGCCGCGGTGTAAAGCGCGCCGCCACTGGACTCTAGAGAAGTGGAGACGTGTTCTCTGGAGTGACCAATCACGCTTCTCTGTCTGGCAATCCGATGGACGTGTCTGGGTTTGGCGGTTGCCAGGAGAACGGTACTTGCCTGACTGCATTGTGCCAAGTGTAAAGTTTGGGG
This sequence comes from Nanorana parkeri, assembly GCF_000935625.1. Taxonomy (NCBI): domain Eukaryota; kingdom Metazoa; phylum Chordata; class Amphibia; order Anura; family Dicroglossidae; genus Nanorana; species Nanorana parkeri. The sequence continues at coordinate 730,328 of NW_017307049.1, read as the reverse complement.
GAGGGGG
>NW_017307049.1:727680-730263 GCF_000935625.1 Nanorana parkeri | reverse complement strand
CCTAAACCTTGTGGATGCCTTCCCAGAATAGCTGAAGCTGTTATAGCGGCAAAGGGCGGAGCCAACCCAATACTGAACCCTACGGACTAAGACTGGGATGCCATTAAAGTTCATGTGTGTGTAAAGGCGTCCCAATACTTTTGGCAATATAGTATTTATATATATCATGAGACGAGATATGAATAACAGATCACGAATGTGGCGCCAAAAAATATTGTTCAGCTTTTATAATATATAGAATCTAACATTACTCTACACTAATGTACAACAAAACTGCCATGTTGCTGGAAATATTACTTAAATATTGAAATGATAAAATATGGAAATATTTCAATCCCCGAGACTTTCAAGCGGATTGGCGCTCAACGTCACTCCCCCTCGTCCTTCCCATTGGCCCCCATGTACTGTCAATCACAAGCCATGGGTCATTTAAGTTTACCGACAGGAAATAAATATCAATTGGAGTGCTATATTTAAACAATACGTCGGGGTCTTACACGTCGGACCTCTAGGAATACAGTATAGAAATAATGTTTACTTCGGGGGTCTAATACGTCGCACTGATAGGAGTACAATATACTACTACCGTAATACTACATAGAATCATGTCAGGAGTCACTATACATAATAGAAGTCACCAGCACTAAGTGCTTGACTTCTTGCACACATCATCGAGTGCTGGTGACTTCTATTATGGACTGTATCTGACACGGCACCATGCGTGTTGTCACTTCAAGCGCCAACCTCTTACTCAAGGTCTGTACGCTGCATGGAGTTGCAGGTGATTTCGTATTATAGGAGTCACTATACGGCACTGGTGGTAGTACAATATGTAAATACCAATGTTTCGGGGTCTAATACACCACAATCATGGAATTAATGTTTACCAATATTAATAATATTTATGTCAGGGTTTTAGTACACCGCACTTATAAGAGTACTGTGTACAATACTACTAATAATAATGTCAGAGACCACTACTACACGTGTGGGAGAGCGATATGCTACTAATAGTAATTATTTCAGAAGCTAATACACTACACCGCACTTATGGAAGCAATGTATACTACTAATAATAAGAATGTTATGCCAGTCAGGGGCGACCACACTCATGGTAGTAATACCGTATCTACTACTATTCACCACAGAGGCTGTTATACCTTACTCATGGGAATATTATATACTACTACTACTATTCACCACAGAGGCTGTTATACCTCACTCATGGGTATATTATATACCACTACTACTATTCATCTCAGGAGCTGTTATACCTCACTCATGGGAATATTATATACTACTATTCACCACAGAGGCTGTTATACCTCACTCATGGGAATATTATATACTACTCTACTATTCACCACAGAGGCTGTTATACCTTACTCATGGGAATATTATATACTACTACTACTATTCACCACAGAGGCTGTTATACCTCACTCATGGGTATATTATATACTACTACTACTATCCGTCTCAGGTGCTGTTATACCATACTCATGGGAATATTATATACTACTATTCACCACAGAGGCTGTTATACCTCACTCATGGGAATATTATATACTACTATTCACCACAGAGGCTGTTATACCTCACTCATGGGTATATTATATACTACTATTCACCACAGAGGCTGTTATACCTCACTCATGGGTATATTATATACTACTATTCATCTCAGGAGCTGTTATACCACAGTCATTGGGAGTATTATATACTACTATTACTGCTACTATTCACCACAGAGTCTGTTATACCTCACTCATCTGAATGCTATATACTTCAAATAATATTAATATTCCTGTCACAAGCATGTGGGACTATTACACTCCATCTATGACATGGGTTAAACTTCTACTACTAATAATAATCTGTTGCATTGCATCCATGACTATATGTTGTTCCATTACACTGCACTCTTACACTGGGGTTATTACCATTATTATTATTAATTATACCAGGTTCTATATCATTACTGTGTTATGCTGGGATTATTACTACTAATTATTAATATACCCTATGTAATGTATTGATAATTACACCTGGCTCAGTTGCACTGCACCCATGACTATGTATATATTGTTCATTTTCACTGCACTCTTACACTGAGGTTATTATAATTAGTAGTAGTATTAATTATACCAGGGTCTATATCATTACTGTGTTATGCTGGGATTATTACTACCCATTATTAATATTCATATACCCTATTTAATGTATTGATAATTACACCTGGCTCAGACACACTGTATGCACAACAATTGAATTATTGTTGTTACTGCAACCACTAATAAATATATAGCTTATTACAGTGCAGTCATACACTAGGATTATTTACTAATAATAATTGTACCTGGGGCTGTTACATTGCATTCGTGGCTATGGAATTATTATTAATAATATATGTTTACTTCTTATTAGAAGTAATATTAATATTAATAATCATATTTTTACTTCTTAGTATTATTATTATTTCTAATAAGTAAACATATATTTATTATTAATAATATATTTTTACTTATTTAAAGTAATATTTTTTAATTCATAGTAGTAATAATAAAAATATATTTTTACCTA
>NW_017307049.1:722988-727067 GCF_000935625.1 Nanorana parkeri | reverse complement strand
TTATTATTATTATTATTATTATTATTATTCTAATAAGTAAAAATATAATTCCACACTCCTAGCAATAACATAATTATTTGTGCAACTGCTATCAGTATTTACTGTATGTGTGGGTCTGTCACATGCTATTTATTATTACTGCACATAGACTATTGTGACTGCGGCTACTAATAATTATGTGTGGGACTGTTGCAGTACATGTATGTGTGGGAATGTTGCAGTACATGTTACACTGCGTGTATAACGCTAGTACGTGTTGCGGTGACAGATAGTAATCATATGTGGGACTTTCACACTATATTCATCCTGGTTTGCCATTACTGCCGGAGGTGCTACGGTATGTGTGTGGGACGTTTACATTTCATCACCAGTACATCAGACCACCACGCCACATCCATAGAGCCAGAACTATTCAGGATTGTGCACATTGTTGCCATTCATTTTCCTGCAGCGCAGACAAAAAACATGCACAAAAGAAAACCCCCGGTCTTCCAGCAGGACCAGTTCACACCAAGAGGTGGAACTGTAAAAAAAAATTCTGCATGCTACATTTTGGTTTTGGTGACCTGTGTTTTGCCATTCAAGTCCACGTAAATGATGATAAATCTGAAGGATCACCTACAAAACATTTATATTTATGAGTGGTTACATACAGTTATTGCCTCTGACCGGCCCTGGACACAGACGCTTTGCGTCCAGGGCCGTTGGCTTTGAATGAATACAATCTGGCTGCAGTTTATCAACCAGTGTGTATGCGGCCATAGCTGCATCAGAACGCTGCAACCTAATCGCCTGTATGAATCAAACCTTAACCCCTTCATGCGGCAGGTTAAAATGACCAAGACCCAGTTTTGCAACTTTGTGTAAGAGTGGTCATATCTTTGCAACTACTTGAGGCTAGGTTCACACTTAGGTGATTCAGATGCCGAGCTGTTTTTGATTGCGCGACAGTTCATTGTAAACCGTGCAGTTGTTGCGTGTTTTCCAATGCATATAGATGTCTATGGGACCCAAACCGTGCATCAACCGCCCTAAAATAGCTCCTGCACTTTTTTGTGCGACAAACCGAATGCTTGTTTCTGAAGCTTATCAGCTCCATCTAGTGGCCATAAGGCAGTATTACATTCCATTCCATTTGACCTGAAAAGAAAATACACTAAGAATGTTTCTTTGGCGGCACATGTCAAACTTCAAGTGACCTTTCACCCCTATGTTCCAGGGCCCAGCATCATCCTCCGAGTGAGTTAAGCGAAATAAGGGGGCAAATAATAATGTTTCATAGATAAGCCGCACATTTATAATGATCTAAGACGGAATATTGAGTCCGTTTGCAACTGTTTCTCTCTAAGGTTCATGTAAGATCTAACGTAACAATATAAATAGATTGAGGTTGTGTGAAACCGTGACCGAATCAAGTCGTAAAGCTGCCCACACACATTGCGGTCTTCTTTAATTCAGTTTTTGGACATTTTGCATGGAAGATCATTTTGTTTTTTGTATCATTCGGTCTTAACTTAGTAGATATCTGTAGCAGATTGTAACATGTGGCGAGCATTAGTGTTATCCTGTTACTATTACAACCACCTGCCGGTGTGTGGAAAGTCTACATCACACTTTATTATTATCCCCCTTCTGCCTGCACAGACAGGTTACAATTGTGGAATTCTAGTATGCAGTGCAATTCACATACTCCTAATAATGCTGTTATCCTGAGCATGAGCTATATGTGTGTCACTGTTAAAGCTTTAACTGAACCCATCTCTGCAATGTATATCACATCGCGTGTTATTTTCTTTTTATTATCCTGTATTTGTGGTGAGAGCTTTTCTGACATGTTAGGATAGTGTCACCATGCATATGCATGCACCATACGTGCACCATGTCTGCAGATCACATTTACTACAAATTATTATTATTGCCCTCTTATCTTTCAGCTGGGGGGGTTCACTGACCTGTCAGTCGTTGTGACATTTGGACATTGCATATTACTAAAATATATTTCTTACCACTAGCAGAGATCCTTGACTATTTTTTGATTACAGACCCCCAATGGATTGCCCCATACCCGCCGTTCCCCAGACTATCCAAATCATCATCAGCAGCAGCCGCATTTATATTAGGTACCAGAACGACTTCAAAATATGTCAATTGCTCAGATTAACTTTACATATGAATAGCTAGGAATAGAACAGCTGAAAAGAAAACATTTGGATTTTATCATATTTATTTGTATAATCAGTGAATATGCAAGCTAACTACAGCTAGGGAGAATTTTGCTATTTGTTTTTTTGTTTTGTTTTGTTTTGTATGCATTCAAAGTAAGGAATTGAGGTATGGTTACTGCCAGTGTTACTCCCATGTCCTCTGACACATGGGAATTAGGTCTTTATTTTCTTTTTCTTTTTTTTTTTCTTCAGGTTTAACAATACAGTGAATCTTGTTTCAAATATTTCTATATTTTTCAGAGATTTAGTCTCTTACTCCCATCATTTGGTTGCCATACCCCCCTTAGGGGATACCCTTCCCCAGTGTCTTCTTGTGGGTTCATAGTTCATCTAATAATAATATTATTATTGTTATCATTATTGTTGTTTTAGATTGTATGCTCTCTTGGGCAGGGCCCTCCTTACTATCTTGTCTTGATTTGTATTTTAACTGTAATGTCTTCCTTTATATAGTAAAGCGCTGCACAAACTGTTGGCGCTCTATAAATCCTGTATAATAATATTATGTAATAATTATTATTATCATCCTATTTTGTAAAGTACTGTGCAAACTGTTGGTGCTATATATATTAATAATAATAATTCTAGCTAATGCTGCCAGTCAAGGCGGGCAAAAATGTCTGTGCGTCTTATGGAGCGAATGTGTGAAAGCTAAGGGAATCCCTATCGCCCGACGCCTGGGACATGCAGTTTCGGGCGCCGGGCAAGCAGAGCTAAATGTATAGTGTGGAGCCGCCTCTCGTTTTCATACAAGTGATCTGACTTGTAAATATACCTGTATTCTGTTCTAAAGATATCATTTTGTACATCTTTTGCTTTCCTTAATGTTTTTAGTACTTTGTTATTATTTTTTGGATTCTATAATTTTTAGCCATTAGATGTATATAGAAATATAGAATTATTAACAGGCTGTACATATGCCTTACAATAATGCTGCTAAGCCCCTATCATATCTAGGACACCAGCTGGGAATTAATGTCTGCACTGCTATATGTGTGTATGCTATCATCCTCTATGACTGTATTAATACATCTGCGCATACACTCCTGTCCGACTGATTCTTAGCCATTGGTACATGTACCCAAAGGGGAACGCCTTACTAGTGCAGAGGGTGCTTTTGCTTTCATCTGTAGCTTAATCCTAAAAGGCTTGTGTTTTAACAAATAATTCGCACTTAGGAGCTATTGGTGGTATAAAGAATATAGGATCACCTTTTAAACATGTCCGCATGTTTGGATCATACTAGTATATAGATATAGGTAGTGAAAGTAAGGTGACGTGTAGCAGTGTGTGCTCACTAAGCAAAAGCTTGCATAAAGGATTGCACACTTTGTAAGTCAGAAAAACGGTACACTATATATTAAAGTGACACTAAACTCAGGAGTTAAATCTTAAAAATACATTCAAGTCCCCTATTACCAAAAATGTATCTTATTTGTGTATCACTCGGGTGTAGATCCTCCAATCATCTCTGAATTGGTGCCGACACTGTCCTTCCTTCTGGAGGGGGGCTACTTTTGTTCCCCATGGTCCCTGTGTGTGTTGTAAAGTAGTCACCGCTCCAAGCTCACTCCCGGGGTGGATACAATCTCATGTTCTGTTCACTATTTTGTATTGAGACTGTAGTCCATCCCGGGAGCGATCTTGATTTTTATTCCATTTTTGAAAAAAAAAATGTATGTACAATTTGGAAACGTTTAATATTCTTTATATTTGGAAGCCTGTAGCAGTAAATGAAGCCTATCTCTGAGAGTGTGACACTACTCTAGGTTCTGGACAGCTATCCAACCATGAAAATAGAAAGGAGGGAATTCATAAAAACGAGCAGACAGAATCTAAAGCAGTTGCGCCTCG
>NW_017307049.1:720111-722952 GCF_000935625.1 Nanorana parkeri | reverse complement strand
CAGAGAAGCTGAATGGTTGCCATTGGCAACTGCTCCAGATTCTGTCTGCTCTAGTTTTTATTAATTCCTTTCTATGAAGTCGTTTCAAAGCGTTTTCTCCATCTAAACTTGTAGCTGTAGAGAAACATTTTGAAAATTATAATCCACAGCATACAGGCAATGCTATCAACTGGGAATATATACAGTGAGGGACTAAAGTGTATCTATAGCCTGCCAAACTTTTTATTTACTTTTGTTTGTTTTGGATAGAGTAGGGAATGGTTAGAAGGTTGATCAGGTTGTTATTGCTATCTTTGTCACAAGGACAGGAAGTAAGGGGGAAATCCAAAATTCTACAGGTTGTCATCGGAACAAAAGGAAAGGGTGAATCTTCCAATGGTGAACCCTCTTCCAGTGACAAGATATTTCCTCTCACTTCCTGTATTATCTTTGGGTTAGTAAGTGAAGGGAAAGCTTTCCAACAGAACACACATGGGCAGAAAAAAAAATACTGACTGACAAGTGTTTTAACTTTCACTTTTCCATCCAAAACTTCCATCCCCAAAAAATAGCTAAACATACTTTAAATTTTCTCTGGGCTTTTATTCCTGCCTGAGTCCTTCCTTGACTTGTGCTCTGTTGGTGCTTTGTATTTACTTGGCTGATAGGTTTCATATTAATATAGGGTGGTACTCAGAAAAGTTGTGCCTGATTAAGTTTCCTTGCTGGGAACATTGTACGTTCCCAAATTACGCACACAGTGCTGCACGATCATATGAAGACGACCGTTTCAAGCATTGGGAAATTATATTGTGTGCAATCATAGAAAAAAAAATGCACTAATCAGACACTATGTCCACGATCATGAATGAACAGGAATTGATGTAGAGCACTTCCTGTTCATTCATAACTGGGTTCATCATATTTACAAACACTCAGCGATCAGTACTGATCACTGAGTGTTTGTGCTCCGCTCTCCACCCTGACTCCTCCACCTGTCACAGCTCGGCCTTCCAACAGCTTCTCTCCTTCCCGCTGGATCCAGGCAGCTGGATGGGCTCTGTGTCCCCCCTTGGATCTCAGCTGCTTCTGCCGACACAGGTGGGGTAGAGCAGCGGGGATCGGAGGGGACACAGATAAACTAGGGATGGCATTTTGGTATCATTGGCATTTCTACATCCCTAGTTCTAACTCTTCTCCACTCATTCCAAAACAAATAAAAACTGACATCATATCATGTGTCACACCTATGTGTCTGTGTTATCCTGCCTTTTTTTTTCTTTAATTCCTTTGGGTGCATTCTTCTTCGTTGTGGTGCCCTGCCATTTTTATCAGGCCTTTTAACGCACGCTGACGTATCAAAAAAAAAAATCACATGGACTTTTTGGCCAACGCACATAAATGCTTCGCCCAGATGGAAATTAGCACCATTAAAAAAAAGAATGCCTTGGTGACAACATTTTACCAGTGAATACACCTTATTTATCACTATTTTACCCACACTTAGTAAGCCTGTGGTGCAGGTTCTTGAGCTAGTTTTATGGCTTTATTAAGGTTTGTCCTGATTGGGTGGAATTCAGGCCTTCAGGCTGCTGCTAATAACAGATGGTTCCCTGGGAAATAATGAATCTTATATATATACTTGCAGCTTTGTTTACTTAACAACATACACATTACAGCGGGGTGGATTTGGCACGTATGTATAGTTTAAAATCATATGGTGTCAGAAAATAGGTGACATACTTTCATGCAGAGATAAACATATTGTGAAATATTTTGTTTATCTCAATCTTCACATTGGTAAGGAAGGACAGCGTCAGAGATGATTTGAGGATCTACAGCCGAGTGATACACAAATAAGATACATTTTTCTTAATAGTTAAGGCAGTGGCGTCACAAGGGTGCCACCATTGGAGGTGTGACACCAAAATGACTGACAGTCATTTTGGTGTCACCCCCTATGAAAAGTCAGGCACTCGAGAGCCCGACAGTGTCAGGGGAGCGGAGGGGACCCGGCGACATACCTCATCCCGCCGGGTAAATGTCCCCTCTGCTCTCTGCTGGCGTCCAACACTAAGATGGCCACCAGGAGGCGTCAATAAGACCGCGCATGCACCATGATGTCATCACGCATGTGCGCGGCAACATCATGCGTGATGACGCCACGGCGGGGTGTTACCCCGTCTGCGCCCCGTGTGTCATCCAGCCTCGGGACGCCCCTGAGTTAAGGTACTTTTAATTGATTTTTAAGATTTAACTCCTGAGTTTACAGTAGTGTCACTTTAAATCTAAAGTGTGTTCACACTGAACACCAGACAATGCGGCTTAATCCCAATTAGCACAGCCTGGAAGTAAAAGTTCTCACCTAGCCTCTGAGACAAATGTGTGTACTTCAGTCTTCAAAATTCTAAAAAGTTTAATAACCTATAACTCCCATACTGTACAGTGGACAATAGTAAAACTATGCAAGAGCCTGGTTATGCACAGCAAAGATGTTAGAATCCAAACGTGCCTACTTTATTGTACAATATGGGAGAGTTATTGTAGTCTGGGTCTTTTTACATTGGTATTGTTTCTGAGAGGCGTAAACCAAAATCCTACCTTTGTTAATTGGGTAAGATGCTACCGACAATCTATTCCAGGGGTGGGGAACCTCCGGCCCTCCAGCTGTGGTGAAACCCCAATTCTCAGGAGGCATTGCAAGATTCTCACAGCCACAGGCATGACTCCCAGAGACAGATGCATCATGGGATTTGTAGTTTTCACCACAGCTGAAGGGCCGGAGGTTCCCCACCCATGGAATAGACCAACATAGGTCTGGTAATTTCATTTTTTTCCTCCATTGCAAGATGGAGGAAAAAA